>NW_027224986.1:0-38119 GCF_041296235.1 Equus asinus
CTGCCGGGCATGCGGGAACCACCTCTCAGACGTGCCAGAACCACGTGCTGGACAGGCCGGAACCACCTCCAGGACAGACCAGAACCACCTGCCGAACCAAACTGAATCACCTGCCGAGAACGCTGGAACCACCTGATCCACTGCCCGGAACCACCCGCCGGACACGTCAAAATCACCTGACGGACATGCCAAAATCTTACCTGCTGGACATGCCAAAATCACCAGCCGGCTATGCCAGAACGACTTGCCGGACACTCCGGAATCACCCACCGGGCACGCCGGAGCCACCTCTCAGACTCGCCGGAAGCACGTGCCGGACACGCCGGAACCACCTACTGGACAGACCGGAACCACCTGACGGACCCATCTGAAACACCTGCTGAGCACGCCGGAACAACCTGCTCGACTCGCTGGAGCCACCTGCTGGCCACGCCAAAATCACCAGCCGGCTATGCCAGAACCACTTGCTGGACACTCCGGAATCACCTGCGGGGCATGCCGGAACCACCTCTCAGACGTGCCACTACCATGTGCCGGACACGCCGGAAACACCTACTGGACACAACGGAACCGCCTGTCGGACACGCCTGAACCACCTGCCGAGCATGCAGGAACCACCTGCTCGACTCGCAGGACCCACCTGCCGGACACGCAAAAATCACCTGCTGGCTATGCCAGAACCGCTTGCCGGACTTTCTGGAATCACCTGCTGGGAATGCTGGACCCACCTCTCAAATGTGCCAAAATCAAGTGACGGAGACGCCCAAAGCACCCGCCGAGCTAGCCGGAAGCACCTGCTCGAATCGTCGGAACCACCTGCCGGACCTGCCTGAACAACCTGCTGAGCATGCCGGAGCCACCTGCCGGACGCGCCAAAATCACCTGCGGGCTGGGCCAGAACCACTTGGAGGACTCTCTGGGATCACCTGCCGGGCATGCCGGAACCACCTCTCAGACGTGCCAGAACCACGTGCTGGACAGGCCGGAACCACCTCCAGGACAGACCAGAACCACCTGCCGAACCAAACTGAATCACCTGCCGAGAACGCTGGAACCACCTGATCCACTGCCCGGAACCACCCGCCGGACACGTCAAAATCACCTGACGGACATGCCAAAATCTTACCTGCTGGACATGCCAAAATCACCAGCCGGCTATGCCAGAACGACTTGCCGGACACTCCGGAATCACCCACCGGGCACGCCGGAGCCACCTCTCAGACTCGCCGGAAGCACGTGCCGGACACGCCGGAACCACCTACTGGACAGACCGGAACCACCTGACGGACCCATCTGAAACACCTGCTGAGCACGCCGGAACAACCTGCTCGACTCGCTGGAGCCACCTGCTGGCCACGCCAAAATCACCAGCCGGCTATGCCAGAACCACTTGCTGGACACTCCGGAATCACCTGCGGGGCATGCCGGAACCACCTCTCAGACGTGCCACTACCATGTGCCGGACACGCCGGAAACACCTACTGGACACAACGGAACCGCCTGTCGGACACGCCTGAACCACCTGCCGAGCATGCAGGAACCACCTGCTCGACTCGCAGGACCCACCTGCCGGACACGCAAAAATCACCTGCTGGCTATGCCAGAACCGCTTGCCGGACTTTCTGGAATCACCTGCTGGGAATGCTGGACCCACCTCTCAAATGTGCCAAAATCAAGTGACGGAGACGCCCAAAGCACCCGCCGAGCTAGCCGGAAGCACCTGCTCGAATCGTCGGAACCACCTGCCGGACCTGCCTGAACAACCTGCTGAGCATGCCGGAGCCACCTGCCGGACGCGCCAAAATCACCTGCGGGCTGGGCCAGAACCACTTGGAGGACTCTCTGGGATCACCTGCCGGGCATGCCGGAACCACCTCTCAGACGTGCCAGAACCACGTGCTGGACAGGCCGGAACCACCTCCAGGACAGACCAGAACCACCTGCCGAACCAAACTGAATCACCTGCCGAGAACGCTGGAACCACCTGATCCACTGCCCGGAACCACCCGCCGGACACGTCAAAATCACCTGACGGACATGCCAAAATCTTACCTGCTGGACATGCCAAAATCACCAGCCGGCTATGCCAGAACGACTTGCCGGACACTCCGGAATCACCCACCGGGCACGCCGGAGCCACCTCTCAGACTCGCCGGAAGCACGTGCCGGACACGCCGGAACCACCTACTGGACAGACCGGAACCACCTGACGGACCCATCTGAAACACCTGCTGAGCACGCCGGAACAACCTGCTCGACTCGCTGGAGCCACCTGCTGGCCACGCCAAAATCACCAGCCGGCTATGCCAGAACCACTTGCTGGACACTCCGGAATCACCTGCGGGGCATGCCGGAACCACCTCTCAGACGTGCCACTACCATGTGCCGGACACGCCGGAAACACCTACTGGACACAACGGAACCGCCTGTCGGACACGCCTGAACCACCTGCCGAGCATGCAGGAACCACCTGCTCGACTCGCAGGACCCACCTGCCGGACACGCAAAAATCACCTGCTGGCTATGCCAGAACCGCTTGCCGGACTTTCTGGAATCACCTGCTGGGAATGCTGGACCCACCTCTCAAATGTGCCAAAATCAAGTGACGGAGACGCCCAAAGCACCCGCCGAGCTAGCCGGAAGCACCTGCTCGAATCGTCGGAACCACCTGCCGGACCTGCCTGAACAACCTGCTGAGCATGCCGGAGCCACCTGCCGGACGCGCCAAAATCACCTGCGGGCTGGGCCAGAACCACTTGGAGGACTCTCTGGGATCACCTGCCGGGCATGCCGGAACCACCTCTCAGACGTGCCAGAACCACGTGCTGGACAGGCCGGAACCACCTCCAGGACAGACCAGAACCACCTGCCGAACCAAACTGAATCACCTGCCGAGAACGCTGGAACCACCTGATCCACTGCCCGGAACCACCCGCCGGACACGTCAAAATCACCTGACGGACATGCCAAAATCTTACCTGCTGGACATGCCAAAATCACCAGCCGGCTATGCCAGAACGACTTGCCGGACACTCCGGAATCACCCACCGGGCACGCCGGAGCCACCTCTCAGACTCGCCGGAAGCACGTGCCGGACACGCCGGAACCACCTACTGGACAGACCGGAACCACCTGACGGACCCATCTGAAACACCTGCTGAGCACGCCGGAACAACCTGCTCGACTCGCTGGAGCCACCTGCTGGCCACGCCAAAATCACCAGCCGGCTATGCCAGAACCACTTGCTGGACACTCCGGAATCACCTGCGGGGCATGCCGGAACCACCTCTCAGACGTGCCACTACCATGTGCCGGACACGCCGGAAACACCTACTGGACACAACGGAACCGCCTGTCGGACACGCCTGAACCACCTGCCGAGCATGCAGGAACCACCTGCTCGACTCGCAGGACCCACCTGCCGGACACGCAAAAATCACCTGCTGGCTATGCCAGAACCGCTTGCCGGACTTTCTGGAATCACCTGCTGGGAATGCTGGACCCACCTCTCAAATGTGCCAAAATCAAGTGACGGAGACGCCCAAAGCACCCGCCGAGCTAGCCGGAAGCACCTGCTCGAATCGTCGGAACCACCTGCCGGACCTGCCTGAACAACCTGCTGAGCATGCCGGAGCCACCTGCCGGACGCGCCAAAATCACCTGCGGGCTGGGCCAGAACCACTTGGAGGACTCTCTGGGATCACCTGCCGGGCATGCCGGAACCACCTCTCAGACGTGCCAGAACCACGTGCTGGACAGGCCGGAACCACCTCCAGGACAGACCAGAACCACCTGCCGAACCAAACTGAATCACCTGCCGAGAACGCTGGAACCACCTGATCCACTGCCCGGAACCACCCGCCGGACACGTCAAAATCACCTGACGGACATGCCAAAATCTTACCTGCTGGACATGCCAAAATCACCAGCCGGCTATGCCAGAACGACTTGCCGGACACTCCGGAATCACCCACCGGGCACGCCGGAGCCACCTCTCAGACTCGCCGGAAGCACGTGCCGGACACGCCGGAACCACCTACTGGACAGACCGGAACCACCTGACGGACCCATCTGAAACACCTGCTGAGCACGCCGGAACAACCTGCTCGACTCGCTGGAGCCACCTGCTGGCCACGCCAAAATCACCAGCCGGCTATGCCAGAACCACTTGCTGGACACTCCGGAATCACCTGCGGGGCATGCCGGAACCACCTCTCAGACGTGCCACTACCATGTGCCGGACACGCCGGAAACACCTACTGGACACAACGGAACCGCCTGTCGGACACGCCTGAACCACCTGCCGAGCATGCAGGAACCACCTGCTCGACTCGCAGGACCCACCTGCCGGACACGCAAAAATCACCTGCTGGCTATGCCAGAACCGCTTGCCGGACTTTCTGGAATCACCTGCTGGGAATGCTGGACCCACCTCTCAAATGTGCCAAAATCAAGTGACGGAGACGCCCAAAGCACCCGCCGAGCTAGCCGGAAGCACCTGCTCGAATCGTCGGAACCACCTGCCGGACCTGCCTGAACAACCTGCTGAGCATGCCGGAGCCACCTGCCGGACGCGCCAAAATCACCTGCGGGCTGGGCCAGAACCACTTGGAGGACTCTCTGGGATCACCTGCCGGGCATGCCGGAACCACCTCTCAGACGTGCCAGAACCACGTGCTGGACAGGCCGGAACCACCTCCAGGACAGACCAGAACCACCTGCCGAACCAAACTGAATCACCTGCCGAGAACGCTGGAACCACCTGATCCACTGCCCGGAACCACCCGCCGGACACGTCAAAATCACCTGACGGACATGCCAAAATCTTACCTGCTGGACATGCCAAAATCACCAGCCGGCTATGCCAGAACGACTTGCCGGACACTCCGGAATCACCCACCGGGCACGCCGGAGCCACCTCTCAGACTCGCCGGAAGCACGTGCCGGACACGCCGGAACCACCTACTGGACAGACCGGAACCACCTGACGGACCCATCTGAAACACCTGCTGAGCACGCCGGAACAACCTGCTCGACTCGCTGGAGCCACCTGCTGGCCACGCCAAAATCACCAGCCGGCTATGCCAGAACCACTTGCTGGACACTCCGGAATCACCTGCGGGGCATGCCGGAACCACCTCTCAGACGTGCCACTACCATGTGCCGGACACGCCGGAAACACCTACTGGACACAACGGAACCGCCTGTCGGACACGCCTGAACCACCTGCCGAGCATGCAGGAACCACCTGCTCGACTCGCAGGACCCACCTGCCGGACACGCAAAAATCACCTGCTGGCTATGCCAGAACCGCTTGCCGGACTTTCTGGAATCACCTGCTGGGAATGCTGGACCCACCTCTCAAATGTGCCAAAATCAAGTGACGGAGACGCCCAAAGCACCCGCCGAGCTAGCCGGAAGCACCTGCTCGAATCGTCGGAACCACCTGCCGGACCTGCCTGAACAACCTGCTGAGCATGCCGGAGCCACCTGCCGGACGCGCCAAAATCACCTGCGGGCTGGGCCAGAACCACTTGGAGGACTCTCTGGGATCACCTGCCGGGCATGCCGGAACCACCTCTCAGACGTGCCAGAACCACGTGCTGGACAGGCCGGAACCACCTCCAGGACAGACCAGAACCACCTGCCGAACCAAACTGAATCACCTGCCGAGAACGCTGGAACCACCTGATCCACTGCCCGGAACCACCCGCCGGACACGTCAAAATCACCTGACGGACATGCCAAAATCTTACCTGCTGGACATGCCAAAATCACCAGCCGGCTATGCCAGAACGACTTGCCGGACACTCCGGAATCACCCACCGGGCACGCCGGAGCCACCTCTCAGACTCGCCGGAAGCACGTGCCGGACACGCCGGAACCACCTACTGGACAGACCGGAACCACCTGACGGACCCATCTGAAACACCTGCTGAGCACGCCGGAACAACCTGCTCGACTCGCTGGAGCCACCTGCTGGCCACGCCAAAATCACCAGCCGGCTATGCCAGAACCACTTGCTGGACACTCCGGAATCACCTGCGGGGCATGCCGGAACCACCTCTCAGACGTGCCACTACCATGTGCCGGACACGCCGGAAACACCTACTGGACACAACGGAACCGCCTGTCGGACACGCCTGAACCACCTGCCGAGCATGCAGGAACCACCTGCTCGACTCGCAGGACCCACCTGCCGGACACGCAAAAATCACCTGCTGGCTATGCCAGAACCGCTTGCCGGACTTTCTGGAATCACCTGCTGGGAATGCTGGACCCACCTCTCAAATGTGCCAAAATCAAGTGACGGAGACGCCCAAAGCACCCGCCGAGCTAGCCGGAAGCACCTGCTCGAATCGTCGGAACCACCTGCCGGACCTGCCTGAACAACCTGCTGAGCATGCCGGAGCCACCTGCCGGACGCGCCAAAATCACCTGCGGGCTGGGCCAGAACCACTTGGAGGACTCTCTGGGATCACCTGCCGGGCATGCCGGAACCACCTCTCAGACGTGCCAGAACCACGTGCTGGACAGGCCGGAACCACCTCCAGGACAGACCAGAACCACCTGCCGAACCAAACTGAATCACCTGCCGAGAACGCTGGAACCACCTGATCCACTGCCCGGAACCACCCGCCGGACACGTCAAAATCACCTGACGGACATGCCAAAATCTTACCTGCTGGACATGCCAAAATCACCAGCCGGCTATGCCAGAACGACTTGCCGGACACTCCGGAATCACCCACCGGGCACGCCGGAGCCACCTCTCAGACTCGCCGGAAGCACGTGCCGGACACGCCGGAACCACCTACTGGACAGACCGGAACCACCTGACGGACCCATCTGAAACACCTGCTGAGCACGCCGGAACAACCTGCTCGACTCGCTGGAGCCACCTGCTGGCCACGCCAAAATCACCAGCCGGCTATGCCAGAACCACTTGCTGGACACTCCGGAATCACCTGCGGGGCATGCCGGAACCACCTCTCAGACGTGCCACTACCATGTGCCGGACACGCCGGAAACACCTACTGGACACAACGGAACCGCCTGTCGGACACGCCTGAACCACCTGCCGAGCATGCAGGAACCACCTGCTCGACTCGCAGGACCCACCTGCCGGACACGCAAAAATCACCTGCTGGCTATGCCAGAACCGCTTGCCGGACTTTCTGGAATCACCTGCTGGGAATGCTGGACCCACCTCTCAAATGTGCCAAAATCAAGTGACGGAGACGCCCAAAGCACCCGCCGAGCTAGCCGGAAGCACCTGCTCGAATCGTCGGAACCACCTGCCGGACCTGCCTGAACAACCTGCTGAGCATGCCGGAGCCACCTGCCGGACGCGCCAAAATCACCTGCGGGCTGGGCCAGAACCACTTGGAGGACTCTCTGGGATCACCTGCCGGGCATGCCGGAACCACCTCTCAGACGTGCCAGAACCACGTGCTGGACAGGCCGGAACCACCTCCAGGACAGACCAGAACCACCTGCCGAACCAAACTGAATCACCTGCCGAGAACGCTGGAACCACCTGATCCACTGCCCGGAACCACCCGCCGGACACGTCAAAATCACCTGACGGACATGCCAAAATCTTACCTGCTGGACATGCCAAAATCACCAGCCGGCTATGCCAGAACGACTTGCCGGACACTCCGGAATCACCCACCGGGCACGCCGGAGCCACCTCTCAGACTCGCCGGAAGCACGTGCCGGACACGCCGGAACCACCTACTGGACAGACCGGAACCACCTGACGGACCCATCTGAAACACCTGCTGAGCACGCCGGAACAACCTGCTCGACTCGCTGGAGCCACCTGCTGGCCACGCCAAAATCACCAGCCGGCTATGCCAGAACCACTTGCTGGACACTCCGGAATCACCTGCGGGGCATGCCGGAACCACCTCTCAGACGTGCCACTACCATGTGCCGGACACGCCGGAAACACCTACTGGACACAACGGAACCGCCTGTCGGACACGCCTGAACCACCTGCCGAGCATGCAGGAACCACCTGCTCGACTCGCAGGACCCACCTGCCGGACACGCAAAAATCACCTGCTGGCTATGCCAGAACCGCTTGCCGGACTTTCTGGAATCACCTGCTGGGAATGCTGGACCCACCTCTCAAATGTGCCAAAATCAAGTGACGGAGACGCCCAAAGCACCCGCCGAGCTAGCCGGAAGCACCTGCTCGAATCGTCGGAACCACCTGCCGGACCTGCCTGAACAACCTGCTGAGCATGCCGGAGCCACCTGCCGGACGCGCCAAAATCACCTGCGGGCTGGGCCAGAACCACTTGGAGGACTCTCTGGGATCACCTGCCGGGCATGCCGGAACCACCTCTCAGACGTGCCAGAACCACGTGCTGGACAGGCCGGAACCACCTCCAGGACAGACCAGAACCACCTGCCGAACCAAACTGAATCACCTGCCGAGAACGCTGGAACCACCTGATCCACTGCCCGGAACCACCCGCCGGACACGTCAAAATCACCTGACGGACATGCCAAAATCTTACCTGCTGGACATGCCAAAATCACCAGCCGGCTATGCCAGAACGACTTGCCGGACACTCCGGAATCACCCACCGGGCACGCCGGAGCCACCTCTCAGACTCGCCGGAAGCACGTGCCGGACACGCCGGAACCACCTACTGGACAGACCGGAACCACCTGACGGACCCATCTGAAACACCTGCTGAGCACGCCGGAACAACCTGCTCGACTCGCTGGAGCCACCTGCTGGCCACGCCAAAATCACCAGCCGGCTATGCCAGAACCACTTGCTGGACACTCCGGAATCACCTGCGGGGCATGCCGGAACCACCTCTCAGACGTGCCACTACCATGTGCCGGACACGCCGGAAACACCTACTGGACACAACGGAACCGCCTGTCGGACACGCCTGAACCACCTGCCGAGCATGCAGGAACCACCTGCTCGACTCGCAGGACCCACCTGCCGGACACGCAAAAATCACCTGCTGGCTATGCCAGAACCGCTTGCCGGACTTTCTGGAATCACCTGCTGGGAATGCTGGACCCACCTCTCAAATGTGCCAAAATCAAGTGACGGAGACGCCCAAAGCACCCGCCGAGCTAGCCGGAAGCACCTGCTCGAATCGTCGGAACCACCTGCCGGACCTGCCTGAACAACCTGCTGAGCATGCCGGAGCCACCTGCCGGACGCGCCAAAATCACCTGCGGGCTGGGCCAGAACCACTTGGAGGACTCTCTGGGATCACCTGCCGGGCATGCCGGAACCACCTCTCAGACGTGCCAGAACCACGTGCTGGACAGGCCGGAACCACCTCCAGGACAGACCAGAACCACCTGCCGAACCAAACTGAATCACCTGCCGAGAACGCTGGAACCACCTGATCCACTGCCCGGAACCACCCGCCGGACACGTCAAAATCACCTGACGGACATGCCAAAATCTTACCTGCTGGACATGCCAAAATCACCAGCCGGCTATGCCAGAACGACTTGCCGGACACTCCGGAATCACCCACCGGGCACGCCGGAGCCACCTCTCAGACTCGCCGGAAGCACGTGCCGGACACGCCGGAACCACCTACTGGACAGACCGGAACCACCTGACGGACCCATCTGAAACACCTGCTGAGCACGCCGGAACAACCTGCTCGACTCGCTGGAGCCACCTGCTGGCCACGCCAAAATCACCAGCCGGCTATGCCAGAACCACTTGCTGGACACTCCGGAATCACCTGCGGGGCATGCCGGAACCACCTCTCAGACGTGCCACTACCATGTGCCGGACACGCCGGAAACACCTACTGGACACAACGGAACCGCCTGTCGGACACGCCTGAACCACCTGCCGAGCATGCAGGAACCACCTGCTCGACTCGCAGGACCCACCTGCCGGACACGCAAAAATCACCTGCTGGCTATGCCAGAACCGCTTGCCGGACTTTCTGGAATCACCTGCTGGGAATGCTGGACCCACCTCTCAAATGTGCCAAAATCAAGTGACGGAGACGCCCAAAGCACCCGCCGAGCTAGCCGGAAGCACCTGCTCGAATCGTCGGAACCACCTGCCGGACCTGCCTGAACAACCTGCTGAGCATGCCGGAGCCACCTGCCGGACGCGCCAAAATCACCTGCGGGCTGGGCCAGAACCACTTGGAGGACTCTCTGGGATCACCTGCCGGGCATGCCGGAACCACCTCTCAGACGTGCCAGAACCACGTGCTGGACAGGCCGGAACCACCTCCAGGACAGACCAGAACCACCTGCCGAACCAAACTGAATCACCTGCCGAGAACGCTGGAACCACCTGATCCACTGCCCGGAACCACCCGCCGGACACGTCAAAATCACCTGACGGACATGCCAAAATCTTACCTGCTGGACATGCCAAAATCACCAGCCGGCTATGCCAGAACGACTTGCCGGACACTCCGGAATCACCCACCGGGCACGCCGGAGCCACCTCTCAGACTCGCCGGAAGCACGTGCCGGACACGCCGGAACCACCTACTGGACAGACCGGAACCACCTGACGGACCCATCTGAAACACCTGCTGAGCACGCCGGAACAACCTGCTCGACTCGCTGGAGCCACCTGCTGGCCACGCCAAAATCACCAGCCGGCTATGCCAGAACCACTTGCTGGACACTCCGGAATCACCTGCGGGGCATGCCGGAACCACCTCTCAGACGTGCCACTACCATGTGCCGGACACGCCGGAAACACCTACTGGACACAACGGAACCGCCTGTCGGACACGCCTGAACCACCTGCCGAGCATGCAGGAACCACCTGCTCGACTCGCAGGACCCACCTGCCGGACACGCAAAAATCACCTGCTGGCTATGCCAGAACCGCTTGCCGGACTTTCTGGAATCACCTGCTGGGAATGCTGGACCCACCTCTCAAATGTGCCAAAATCAAGTGACGGAGACGCCCAAAGCACCCGCCGAGCTAGCCGGAAGCACCTGCTCGAATCGTCGGAACCACCTGCCGGACCTGCCTGAACAACCTGCTGAGCATGCCGGAGCCACCTGCCGGACGCGCCAAAATCACCTGCGGGCTGGGCCAGAACCACTTGGAGGACTCTCTGGGATCACCTGCCGGGCATGCCGGAACCACCTCTCAGACGTGCCAGAACCACGTGCTGGACAGGCCGGAACCACCTCCAGGACAGACCAGAACCACCTGCCGAACCAAACTGAATCACCTGCCGAGAACGCTGGAACCACCTGATCCACTGCCCGGAACCACCCGCCGGACACGTCAAAATCACCTGACGGACATGCCAAAATCTTACCTGCTGGACATGCCAAAATCACCAGCCGGCTATGCCAGAACGACTTGCCGGACACTCCGGAATCACCCACCGGGCACGCCGGAGCCACCTCTCAGACTCGCCGGAAGCACGTGCCGGACACGCCGGAACCACCTACTGGACAGACCGGAACCACCTGACGGACCCATCTGAAACACCTGCTGAGCACGCCGGAACAACCTGCTCGACTCGCTGGAGCCACCTGCTGGCCACGCCAAAATCACCAGCCGGCTATGCCAGAACCACTTGCTGGACACTCCGGAATCACCTGCGGGGCATGCCGGAACCACCTCTCAGACGTGCCACTACCATGTGCCGGACACGCCGGAAACACCTACTGGACACAACGGAACCGCCTGTCGGACACGCCTGAACCACCTGCCGAGCATGCAGGAACCACCTGCTCGACTCGCAGGACCCACCTGCCGGACACGCAAAAATCACCTGCTGGCTATGCCAGAACCGCTTGCCGGACTTTCTGGAATCACCTGCTGGGAATGCTGGACCCACCTCTCAAATGTGCCAAAATCAAGTGACGGAGACGCCCAAAGCACCCGCCGAGCTAGCCGGAAGCACCTGCTCGAATCGTCGGAACCACCTGCCGGACCTGCCTGAACAACCTGCTGAGCATGCCGGAGCCACCTGCCGGACGCGCCAAAATCACCTGCGGGCTGGGCCAGAACCACTTGGAGGACTCTCTGGGATCACCTGCCGGGCATGCCGGAACCACCTCTCAGACGTGCCAGAACCACGTGCTGGACAGGCCGGAACCACCTCCAGGACAGACCAGAACCACCTGCCGAACCAAACTGAATCACCTGCCGAGAACGCTGGAACCACCTGATCCACTGCCCGGAACCACCCGCCGGACACGTCAAAATCACCTGACGGACATGCCAAAATCTTACCTGCTGGACATGCCAAAATCACCAGCCGGCTATGCCAGAACGACTTGCCGGACACTCCGGAATCACCCACCGGGCACGCCGGAGCCACCTCTCAGACTCGCCGGAAGCACGTGCCGGACACGCCGGAACCACCTACTGGACAGACCGGAACCACCTGACGGACCCATCTGAAACACCTGCTGAGCACGCCGGAACAACCTGCTCGACTCGCTGGAGCCACCTGCTGGCCACGCCAAAATCACCAGCCGGCTATGCCAGAACCACTTGCTGGACACTCCGGAATCACCTGCGGGGCATGCCGGAACCACCTCTCAGACGTGCCACTACCATGTGCCGGACACGCCGGAAACACCTACTGGACACAACGGAACCGCCTGTCGGACACGCCTGAACCACCTGCCGAGCATGCAGGAACCACCTGCTCGACTCGCAGGACCCACCTGCCGGACACGCAAAAATCACCTGCTGGCTATGCCAGAACCGCTTGCCGGACTTTCTGGAATCACCTGCTGGGAATGCTGGACCCACCTCTCAAATGTGCCAAAATCAAGTGACGGAGACGCCCAAAGCACCCGCCGAGCTAGCCGGAAGCACCTGCTCGAATCGTCGGAACCACCTGCCGGACCTGCCTGAACAACCTGCTGAGCATGCCGGAGCCACCTGCCGGACGCGCCAAAATCACCTGCGGGCTGGGCCAGAACCACTTGGAGGACTCTCTGGGATCACCTGCCGGGCATGCCGGAACCACCTCTCAGACGTGCCAGAACCACGTGCTGGACAGGCCGGAACCACCTCCAGGACAGACCAGAACCACCTGCCGAACCAAACTGAATCACCTGCCGAGAACGCTGGAACCACCTGATCCACTGCCCGGAACCACCCGCCGGACACGTCAAAATCACCTGACGGACATGCCAAAATCTTACCTGCTGGACATGCCAAAATCACCAGCCGGCTATGCCAGAACGACTTGCCGGACACTCCGGAATCACCCACCGGGCACGCCGGAGCCACCTCTCAGACTCGCCGGAAGCACGTGCCGGACACGCCGGAACCACCTACTGGACAGACCGGAACCACCTGACGGACCCATCTGAAACACCTGCTGAGCACGCCGGAACAACCTGCTCGACTCGCTGGAGCCACCTGCTGGCCACGCCAAAATCACCAGCCGGCTATGCCAGAACCACTTGCTGGACACTCCGGAATCACCTGCGGGGCATGCCGGAACCACCTCTCAGACGTGCCACTACCATGTGCCGGACACGCCGGAAACACCTACTGGACACAACGGAACCGCCTGTCGGACACGCCTGAACCACCTGCCGAGCATGCAGGAACCACCTGCTCGACTCGCAGGACCCACCTGCCGGACACGCAAAAATCACCTGCTGGCTATGCCAGAACCGCTTGCCGGACTTTCTGGAATCACCTGCTGGGAATGCTGGACCCACCTCTCAAATGTGCCAAAATCAAGTGACGGAGACGCCCAAAGCACCCGCCGAGCTAGCCGGAAGCACCTGCTCGAATC
The DNA here is from genome assembly GCF_041296235.1 of Equus asinus. Classification (NCBI taxonomy): domain Eukaryota; kingdom Metazoa; phylum Chordata; class Mammalia; order Perissodactyla; family Equidae; genus Equus; species Equus asinus. Next base: position 13,770 of record NW_027224986.1, read on the forward strand.
GTCGGAACCACCTGCCGGACCTGCCTGAACAACCTGCTGAGCATGCCGGAGCCACCTGCCGGACGCGCCAAAATCACCTGCGGGCTGGGCCAGAACCACTTGGAGGACTCTCTGGGATCACCTGCCGGGCATGCCGGAACCACCTCTCAGACGTGCCAGAACCACGTGCTGGACAGGCCGGAACCACCTCCAGGACAGACCAGAACCACCTGCCGAACCAAACTGAATCACCTGCCGAGAACGCTGGAACCACCTGATCCACTGCCCGGAACCACCCGCCGGACACGTCAAAATCACCTGACGGACATGCCAAAATCTTACCTGCTGGACATGCCAAAATCACCAGCCGGCTATGCCAGAACGACTTGCCGGACACTCCGGAATCACCCACCGGGCACGCCGGAGCCACCTCTCAGACTCGCCGGAAGCACGTGCCGGACACGCCGGAACCACCTACTGGACAGACCGGAACCACCTGACGGACCCATCTGAAACACCTGCTGAGCACGCCGGAACAACCTGCTCGACTCGCTGGAGCCACCTGCTGGCCACGCCAAAATCACCAGCCGGCTATGCCAGAACCACTTGCTGGACACTCCGGAATCACCTGCGGGGCATGCCGGAACCACCTCTCAGACGTGCCACTACCATGTGCCGGACACGCCGGAAACACCTACTGGACACAACGGAACCGCCTGTCGGACACGCCTGAACCACCTGCCGAGCATGCAGGAACCACCTGCTCGACTCGCAGGACCCACCTGCCGGACACGCAAAAATCACCTGCTGGCTATGCCAGAACCGCTTGCCGGACTTTCTGGAATCACCTGCTGGGAATGCTGGACCCACCTCTCAAATGTGCCAAAATCAAGTGACGGAGACGCCCAAAGCACCCGCCGAGCTAGCCGGAAGCACCTGCTCGAATCGTCGGAACCACCTGCCGGACCTGCCTGAACAACCTGCTGAGCATGCCGGAGCCACCTGCCGGACGCGCCAAAATCACCTGCGGGCTGGGCCAGAACCACTTGGAGGACTCTCTGGGATCACCTGCCGGGCATGCCGGAACCACCTCTCAGACGTGCCAGAACCACGTGCTGGACAGGCCGGAACCACCTCCAGGACAGACCAGAACCACCTGCCGAACCAAACTGAATCACCTGCCGAGAACGCTGGAACCACCTGATCCACTGCCCGGAACCACCCGCCGGACACGTCAAAATCACCTGACGGACATGCCAAAATCTTACCTGCTGGACATGCCAAAATCACCAGCCGGCTATGCCAGAACGACTTGCCGGACACTCCGGAATCACCCACCGGGCACGCCGGAGCCACCTCTCAGACTCGCCGGAAGCACGTGCCGGACACGCCGGAACCACCTACTGGACAGACCGGAACCACCTGACGGACCCATCTGAAACACCTGCTGAGCACGCCGGAACAACCTGCTCGACTCGCTGGAGCCACCTGCTGGCCACGCCAAAATCACCAGCCGGCTATGCCAGAACCACTTGCTGGACACTCCGGAATCACCTGCGGGGCATGCCGGAACCACCTCTCAGACGTGCCACTACCATGTGCCGGACACGCCGGAAACACCTACTGGACACAACGGAACCGCCTGTCGGACACGCCTGAACCACCTGCCGAGCATGCAGGAACCACCTGCTCGACTCGCAGGACCCACCTGCCGGACACGCAAAAATCACCTGCTGGCTATGCCAGAACCGCTTGCCGGACTTTCTGGAATCACCTGCTGGGAATGCTGGACCCACCTCTCAAATGTGCCAAAATCAAGTGACGGAGACGCCCAAAGCACCCGCCGAGCTAGCCGGAAGCACCTGCTCGAATCGTCGGAACCACCTGCCGGACCTGCCTGAACAACCTGCTGAGCATGCCGGAGCCACCTGCCGGACGCGCCAAAATCACCTGCGGGCTGGGCCAGAACCACTTGGAGGACTCTCTGGGATCACCTGCCGGGCATGCCGGAACCACCTCTCAGACGTGCCAGAACCACGTGCTGGACAGGCCGGAACCACCTCCAGGACAGACCAGAACCACCTGCCGAACCAAACTGAATCACCTGCCGAGAACGCTGGAACCACCTGATCCACTGCCCGGAACCACCCGCCGGACACGTCAAAATCACCTGACGGACATGCCAAAATCTTACCTGCTGGACATGCCAAAATCACCAGCCGGCTATGCCAGAACGACTTGCCGGACACTCCGGAATCACCCACCGGGCACGCCGGAGCCACCTCTCAGACTCGCCGGAAGCACGTGCCGGACACGCCGGAACCACCTACTGGACAGACCGGAACCACCTGACGGACCCATCTGAAACACCTGCTGAGCACGCCGGAACAACCTGCTCGACTCGCTGGAGCCACCTGCTGGCCACGCCAAAATCACCAGCCGGCTATGCCAGAACCACTTGCTGGACACTCCGGAATCACCTGCGGGGCATGCCGGAACCACCTCTCAGACGTGCCACTACCATGTGCCGGACACGCCGGAAACACCTACTGGACACAACGGAACCGCCTGTCGGACACGCCTGAACCACCTGCCGAGCATGCAGGAACCACCTGCTCGACTCGCAGGACCCACCTGCCGGACACGCAAAAATCACCTGCTGGCTATGCCAGAACCGCTTGCCGGACTTTCTGGAATCACCTGCTGGGAATGCTGGACCCACCTCTCAAATGTGCCAAAATCAAGTGACGGAGACGCCCAAAGCACCCGCCGAGCTAGCCGGAAGCACCTGCTCGAATCGTCGGAACCACCTGCCGGACCTGCCTGAACAACCTGCTGAGCATGCCGGAGCCACCTGCCGGACGCGCCAAAATCACCTGCGGGCTGGGCCAGAACCACTTGGAGGACTCTCTGGGATCACCTGCCGGGCATGCCGGAACCACCTCTCAGACGTGCCAGAACCACGTGCTGGACAGGCCGGAACCACCTCCAGGACAGACCAGAACCACCTGCCGAACCAAACTGAATCACCTGCCGAGAACGCTGGAACCACCTGATCCACTGCCCGGAACCACCCGCCGGACACGTCAAAATCACCTGACGGACATGCCAAAATCTTACCTGCTGGACATGCCAAAATCACCAGCCGGCTATGCCAGAACGACTTGCCGGACACTCCGGAATCACCCACCGGGCACGCCGGAGCCACCTCTCAGACTCGCCGGAAGCACGTGCCGGACACGCCGGAACCACCTACTGGACAGACCGGAACCACCTGACGGACCCATCTGAAACACCTGCTGAGCACGCCGGAACAACCTGCTCGACTCGCTGGAGCCACCTGCTGGCCACGCCAAAATCACCAGCCGGCTATGCCAGAACCACTTGCTGGACACTCCGGAATCACCTGCGGGGCATGCCGGAACCACCTCTCAGACGTGCCACTACCATGTGCCGGACACGCCGGAAACACCTACTGGACACAACGGAACCGCCTGTCGGACACGCCTGAACCACCTGCCGAGCATGCAGGAACCACCTGCTCGACTCGCAGGACCCACCTGCCGGACACGCAAAAATCACCTGCTGGCTATGCCAGAACCGCTTGCCGGACTTTCTGGAATCACCTGCTGGGAATGCTGGACCCACCTCTCAAATGTGCCAAAATCAAGTGACGGAGACGCCCAAAGCACCCGCCGAGCTAGCCGGAAGCACCTGCTCGAATCGTCGGAACCACCTGCCGGACCTGCCTGAACAACCTGCTGAGCATGCCGGAGCCACCTGCCGGACGCGCCAAAATCACCTGCGGGCTGGGCCAGAACCACTTGGAGGACTCTCTGGGATCACCTGCCGGGCATGCCGGAACCACCTCTCAGACGTGCCAGAACCACGTGCTGGACAGGCCGGAACCACCTCCAGGACAGACCAGAACCACCTGCCGAACCAAACTGAATCACCTGCCGAGAACGCTGGAACCACCTGATCCACTGCCCGGAACCACCCGCCGGACACGTCAAAATCACCTGACGGACATGCCAAAATCTTACCTGCTGGACATGCCAAAATCACCAGCCGGCTATGCCAGAACGACTTGCCGGACACTCCGGAATCACCCACCGGGCACGCCGGAGCCACCTCTCAGACTCGCCGGAAGCACGTGCCGGACACGCCGGAACCACCTACTGGACAGACCGGAACCACCTGACGGACCCATCTGAAACACCTGCTGAGCACGCCGGAACAACCTGCTCGACTCGCTGGAGCCACCTGCTGGCCACGCCAAAATCACCAGCCGGCTATGCCAGAACCACTTGCTGGACACTCCGGAATCACCTGCGGGGCATGCCGGAACCACCTCTCAGACGTGCCACTACCATGTGCCGGACACGCCGGAAACACCTACTGGACACAACGGAACCGCCTGTCGGACACGCCTGAACCACCTGCCGAGCATGCAGGAACCACCTGCTCGACTCGCAGGACCCACCTGCCGGACACGCAAAAATCACCTGCTGGCTATGCCAGAACCGCTTGCCGGACTTTCTGGAATCACCTGCTGGGAATGCTGGACCCACCTCTCAAATGTGCCAAAATCAAGTGACGGAGACGCCCAAAGCACCCGCCGAGCTAGCCGGAAGCACCTGCTCGAATCGTCGGAACCACCTGCCGGACCTGCCTGAACAACCTGCTGAGCATGCCGGAGCCACCTGCCGGACGCGCCAAAATCACCTGCGGGCTGGGCCAGAACCACTTGGAGGACTCTCTGGGATCACCTGCCGGGCATGCCGGAACCACCTCTCAGACGTGCCAGAACCACGTGCTGGACAGGCCGGAACCACCTCCAGGACAGACCAGAACCACCTGCCGAACCAAACTGAATCACCTGCCGAGAACGCTGGAACCACCTGATCCACTGCCCGGAACCACCCGCCGGACACGTCAAAATCACCTGACGGACATGCCAAAATCTTACCTGCTGGACATGCCAAAATCACCAGCCGGCTATGCCAGAACGACTTGCCGGACACTCCGGAATCACCCACCGGGCACGCCGGAGCCACCTCTCAGACTCGCCGGAAGCACGTGCCGGACACGCCGGAACCACCTACTGGACAGACCGGAACCACCTGACGGACCCATCTGAAACACCTGCTGAGCACGCCGGAACAACCTGCTCGACTCGCTGGAGCCACCTGCTGGCCACGCCAAAATCACCAGCCGGCTATGCCAGAACCACTTGCTGGACACTCCGGAATCACCTGCGGGGCATGCCGGAACCACCTCTCAGACGTGCCACTACCATGTGCCGGACACGCCGGAAACACCTACTGGACACAACGGAACCGCCTGTCGGACACGCCTGAACCACCTGCCGAGCATGCAGGAACCACCTGCTCGACTCGCAGGACCCACCTGCCGGACACGCAAAAATCACCTGCTGGCTATGCCAGAACCGCTTGCCGGACTTTCTGGAATCACCTGCTGGGAATGCTGGACCCACCTCTCAAATGTGCCAAAATCAAGTGACGGAGACGCCCAAAGCACCCGCCGAGCTAGCCGGAAGCACCTGCTCGAATCGTCGGAACCACCTGCCGGACCTGCCTGAACAACCTGCTGAGCATGCCGGAGCCACCTGCCGGACGCGCCAAAATCACCTGCGGGCTGGGCCAGAACCACTTGGAGGACTCTCTGGGATCACCTGCCGGGCATGCCGGAACCACCTCTCAGACGTGCCAGAACCACGTGCTGGACAGGCCGGAACCACCTCCAGGACAGACCAGAACCACCTGCCGAACCAAACTGAATCACCTGCCGAGAACGCTGGAACCACCTGATCCACTGCCCGGAACCACCCGCCGGACACGTCAAAATCACCTGACGGACATGCCAAAATCTTACCTGCTGGACATGCCAAAATCACCAGCCGGCTATGCCAGAACGACTTGCCGGACACTCCGGAATCACCCACCGGGCACGCCGGAGCCACCTCTCAGACTCGCCGGAAGCACGTGCCGGACACGCCGGAACCACCTACTGGACAGACCGGAACCACCTGACGGACCCATCTGAAACACCTGCTGAGCACGCCGGAACAACCTGCTCGACTCGCTGGAGCCACCTGCTGGCCACGCCAAAATCACCAGCCGGCTATGCCAGAACCACTTGCTGGACACTCCGGAATCACCTGCGGGGCATGCCGGAACCACCTCTCAGACGTGCCACTACCATGTGCCGGACACGCCGGAAACACCTACTGGACACAACGGAACCGCCTGTCGGACACGCCTGAACCACCTGCCGAGCATGCAGGAACCACCTGCTCGACTCGCAGGACCCACCTGCCGGACACGCAAAAATCACCTGCTGGCTATGCCAGAACCGCTTGCCGGACTTTCTGGAATCACCTGCTGGGAATGCTGGACCCACCTCTCAAATGTGCCAAAATCAAGTGACGGAGACGCCCAAAGCACCCGCCGAGCTAGCCGGAAGCACCTGCTCGAATCGTCGGAACCACCTGCCGGACCTGCCTGAACAACCTGCTGAGCATGCCGGAGCCACCTGCCGGACGCGCCAAAATCACCTGCGGGCTGGGCCAGAACCACTTGGAGGACTCTCTGGGATCACCTGCCGGGCATGCCGGAACCACCTCTCAGACGTGCCAGAACCACGTGCTGGACAGGCCGGAACCACCTCCAGGACAGACCAGAACCACCTGCCGAACCAAACTGAATCACCTGCCGAGAACGCTGGAACCACCTGATCCACTGCCCGGAACCACCCGCCGGACACGTCAAAATCACCTGACGGACATGCCAAAATCTTACCTGCTGGACATGCCAAAATCACCAGCCGGCTATGCCAGAACGACTTGCCGGACACTCCGGAATCACCCACCGGGCACGCCGGAGCCACCTCTCAGACTCGCCGGAAGCACGTGCCGGACACGCCGGAACCACCTACTGGACAGACCGGAACCACCTGACGGACCCATCTGAAACACCTGCTGAGCACGCCGGAACAACCTGCTCGACTCGCTGGAGCCACCTGCTGGCCACGCCAAAATCACCAGCCGGCTATGCCAGAACCACTTGCTGGACACTCCGGAATCACCTGCGGGGCATGCCGGAACCACCTCTCAGACGTGCCACTACCATGTGCCGGACACGCCGGAAACACCTACTGGACACAACGGAACCGCCTGTCGGACACGCCTGAACCACCTGCCGAGCATGCAGGAACCACCTGCTCGACTCGCAGGACCCACCTGCCGGACACGCAAAAATCACCTGCTGGCTATGCCAGAACCGCTTGCCGGACTTTCTGGAATCACCTGCTGGGAATGCTGGACCCACCTCTCAAATGTGCCAAAATCAAGTGACGGAGACGCCCAAAGCACCCGCCGAGCTAGCCGGAAGCACCTGCTCGAATCGTCGGAACCACCTGCCGGACCTGCCTGAACAACCTGCTGAGCATGCCGGAGCCACCTGCCGGACGCGCCAAAATCACCTGCGGGCTGGGCCAGAACCACTTGGAGGACTCTCTGGGATCACCTGCCGGGCATGCCGGAACCACCTCTCAGACGTGCCAGAACCACGTGCTGGACAGGCCGGAACCACCTCCAGGACAGACCAGAACCACCTGCCGAACCAAACTGAATCACCTGCCGAGAACGCTGGAACCACCTGATCCACTGCCCGGAACCACCCGCCGGACACGTCAAAATCACCTGACGGACATGCCAAAATCTTACCTGCTGGACATGCCAAAATCACCAGCCGGCTATGCCAGAACGACTTGCCGGACACTCCGGAATCACCCACCGGGCACGCCGGAGCCACCTCTCAGACTCGCCGGAAGCACGTGCCGGACACGCCGGAACCACCTACTGGACAGACCGGAACCACCTGACGGACCCATCTGAAACACCTGCTGAGCACGCCGGAACAACCTGCTCGACTCGCTGGAGCCACCTGCTGGCCACGCCAAAATCACCAGCCGGCTATGCCAGAACCACTTGCTGGACACTCCGGAATCACCTGCGGGGCATGCCGGAACCACCTCTCAGACGTGCCACTACCATGTGCCGGACACGCCGGAAACACCTACTGGACACAACGGAACCGCCTGTCGGACACGCCTGAACCACCTGCCGAGCATGCAGGAACCACCTGCTCGACTCGCAGGACCCACCTGCCGGACACGCAAAAATCACCTGCTGGCTATGCCAGAACCGCTTGCCGGACTTTCTGGAATCACCTGCTGGGAATGCTGGACCCACCTCTCAAATGTGCCAAAATCAAGTGACGGAGACGCCCAAAGCACCCGCCGAGCTAGCCGGAAGCACCTGCTCGAATCGTCGGAACCACCTGCCGGACCTGCCTGAACAACCTGCTGAGCATGCCGGAGCCACCTGCCGGACGCGCCAAAATCACCTGCGGGCTGGGCCAGAACCACTTGGAGGACTCTCTGGGATCACCTGCCGGGCATGCCGGAACCACCTCTCAGACGTGCCAGAACCACGTGCTGGACAGGCCGGAACCACCTCCAGGACAGACCAGAACCACCTGCCGAACCAAACTGAATCACCTGCCGAGAACGCTGGAACCACCTGATCCACTGCCCGGAACCACCCGCCGGACACGTCAAAATCACCTGACGGACATGCCAAAATCTTACCTGCTGGACATGCCAAAATCACCAGCCGGCTATGCCAGAACGACTTGCCGGACACTCCGGAATCACCCACCGGGCACGCCGGAGCCACCTCTCAGACTCGCCGGAAGCACGTGCCGGACACGCCGGAACCACCTACTGGACAGACCGGAACCACCTGACGGACCCATCTGAAACACCTGCTGAGCACGCCGGAACAACCTGCTCGACTCGCTGGAGCCACCTGCTGGCCACGCCAAAATCACCAGCCGGCTATGCCAGAACCACTTGCTGGACACTCCGGAATCACCTGCGGGGCATGCCGGAACCACCTCTCAGACGTGCCACTACCATGTGCCGGACACGCCGGAAACACCTACTGGACACAACGGAACCGCCTGTCGGACACGCCTGAACCACCTGCCGAGCATGCAGGAACCACCTGCTCGACTCGCAGGACCCACCTGCCGGACACGCAAAAATCACCTGCTGGCTATGCCAGAACCGCTTGCCGGACTTTCTGGAATCACCTGCTGGGAATGCTGGACCCACCTCTCAAATGTGCCAAAATCAAGTGACGGAGACGCCCAAAGCACCCGCCGAGCTAGCCGGAAGCACCTGCTCGAATCGTCGGAACCACCTGCCGGACCTGCCTGAACAACCTGCTGAGCATGCCGGAGCCACCTGCCGGACGCGCCAAAATCACCTGCGGGCTGGGCCAGAACCACTTGGAGGACTCTCTGGGATCACCTGCCGGGCATGCCGGAACCACCTCTCAGACGTGCCAGAACCACGTGCTGGACAGGCCGGAACCACCTCCAGGACAGACCAGAACCACCTGCCGAACCAAACTGAATCACCTGCCGAGAACGCTGGAACCACCTGATCCACTGCCCGGAACCACCCGCCGGACACGTCAAAATCACCTGACGGACATGCCAAAATCTTACCTGCTGGACATGCCAAAATCACCAGCCGGCTATGCCAGAACGACTTGCCGGACACTCCGGAATCACCCACCGGGCACGCCGGAGCCACCTCTCAGACTCGCCGGAAGCACGTGCCGGACACGCCGGAACCACCTACTGGACAGACCGGAACCACCTGACGGACCCATCTGAAACACCTGCTGAGCACGCCGGAACAACCTGCTCGACTCGCTGGAGCCACCTGCTGGCCACGCCAAAATCACCAGCCGGCTATGCCAGAACCACTTGCTGGACACTCCGGAATCACCTGCGGGGCATGCCGGAACCACCTCTCAGACGTGCCACTACCATGTGCCGGACACGCCGGAAACACCTACTGGACACAACGGAACCGCCTGTCGGACACGCCTGAACCACCTGCCGAGCATGCAGGAACCACCTGCTCGACTCGCAGGACCCACCTGCCGGACACGCAAAAATCACCTGCTGGCTATGCCAGAACCGCTTGCCGGACTTTCTGGAATCACCTGCTGGGAATGCTGGACCCACCTCTCAAATGTGCCAAAATCAAGTGACGGAGACGCCCAAAGCACCCGCCGAGCTAGCCGGAAGCACCTGCTCGAATCGTCGGAACCACCTGCCGGACCTGCCTGAACAACCTGCTGAGCATGCCGGAGCCACCTGCCGGACGCGCCAAAATCACCTGCGGGCTGGGCCAGAACCACTTGGAGGACTCTCTGGGATCACCTGCCGGGCATGCCGGAACCACCTCTCAGACGTGCCAGAACCACGTGCTGGACAGGCCGGAACCACCTCCAGGACAGACCAGAACCACCTGCCGAACCAAACTGAATCACCTGCCGAGAACGCTGGAACCACCTGATCCACTGCCCGGAACCACCCGCCGGACACGTCAAAATCACCTGACGGACATGCCAAAATCTTACCTGCTGGACATGCCAAAATCACCAGCCGGCTATGCCAGAACGACTTGCCGGACACTCCGGAATCACCCACCGGGCACGCCGGAGCCACCTCTCAGACTCGCCGGAAGCACGTGCCGGACACGCCGGAACCACCTACTGGACAGACCGGAACCACCTGACGGACCCATCTGAAACACCTGCTGAGCACGCCGGAACAACCTGCTCGACTCGCTGGAGCCACCTGCTGGCCACGCCAAAATCACCAGCCGGCTATGCCAGAACCACTTGCTGGACACTCCGGAATCACCTGCGGGGCATGCCGGAACCACCTCTCAGACGTGCCACTACCATGTGCCGGACACGCCGGAAACACCTACTGGACACAACGGAACCGCCTGTCGGACACGCCTGAACCACCTGCCGAGCATGCAGGAACCACCTGCTCGACTCGCAGGACCCACCTGCCGGACACGCAAAAATCACCTGCTGGCTATGCCAGAACCGCTTGCCGGACTTTCTGGAATCACCTGCTGGGAATGCTGGACCCACCTCTCAAATGTGCCAAAATCAAGTGACGGAGACGCCCAAAGCACCCGCCGAGCTAGCCGGAAGCACCTGCTCGAATCGTCGGAACCACCTGCCGGACCTGCCTGAACAACCTGCTGAGCATGCCGGAGCCACCTGCCGGACGCGCCAAAATCACCTGCGGGCTGGGCCAGAACCACTTGGAGGACTCTCTGGGATCACCTGCCGGGCATGCCGGAACCACCTCTCAGACGTGCCAGAACCACGTGCTGGACAGGCCGGAACCACCTCCAGGACAGACCAGAACCACCTGCCGAACCAAACTGAATCACCTGCCGAGAACGCTGGAACCACCTGATCCACTGCCCGGAACCACCCGCCGGACACGTCAAAATCACCTGACGGACATGCCAAAATCTTACCTGCTGGACATGCCAAAATCACCAGCCGGCTATGCCAGAACGACTTGCCGGACACTCCGGAATCACCCACCGGGCACGCCGGAGCCACCTCTCAGACTCGCCGGAAGCACGTGCCGGACACGCCGGAACCACCTACTGGACAGACCGGAACCACCTGACGGACCCATCTGAAACACCTGCTGAGCACGCCGGAACAACCTGCTCGACTCGCTGGAGCCACCTGCTGGCCACGCCAAAATCACCAGCCGGCTATGCCAGAACCACTTGCTGGACACTCCGGAATCACCTGCGGGGCATGCCGGAACCACCTCTCAGACGTGCCACTACCATGTGCCGGACACGCCGGAAACACCTACTGGACACAACGGAACCGCCTGTCGGACACGCCTGAACCACCTGCCGAGCATGCAGGAACCACCTGCTCGACTCGCAGGACCCACCTGCCGGACACGCAAAAATCACCTGCTGGCTATGCCAGAACCGCTTGCCGGACTTTCTGGAATCACCTGCTGGGAATGCTGGACCCACCTCTCAAATGTGCCAAAATCAAGTGACGGAGACGCCCAAAGCACCCGCCGAGCTAGCCGGAAGCACCTGCTCGAATCGTCGGAACCACCTGCCGGACCTGCCTGAACAACCTGCTGAGCATGCCGGAGCCACCTGCCGGACGCGCCAAAATCACCTGCGGGCTGGGCCAGAACCACTTGGAGGACTCTCTGGGATCACCTGCCGGGCATGCCGGAACCACCTCTCAGACGTGCCAGAACCACGTGCTGGACAGGCCGGAACCACCTCCAGGACAGACCAGAACCACCTGCCGAACCAAACTGAATCACCTGCCGAGAACGCTGGAACCACCTGATCCACTGCCCGGAACCACCCGCCGGACACGTCAAAATCACCTGACGGACATGCCAAAATCTTACCTGCTGGACATGCCAAAATCACCAGCCGGCTATGCCAGAACGACTTGCCGGACACTCCGGAATCACCCACCGGGCACGCCGGAGCCACCTCTCAGACTCGCCGGAAGCACGTGCCGGACACGCCGGAACCACCTACTGGACAGACCGGAACCACCTGACGGACCCATCTGAAACACCTGCTGAGCACGCCGGAACAACCTGCTCGACTCGCTGGAGCCACCTGCTGGCCACGCCAAAATCACCAGCCGGCTATGCCAGAACCACTTGCTGGACACTCCGGAATCACCTGCGGGGCATGCCGGAACCACCTCTCAGACGTGCCACTACCATGTGCCGGACACGCCGGAAACACCTACTGGACACAACGGAACCGCCTGTCGGACACGCCTGAACCACCTGCCGAGCATGCAGGAACCACCTGCTCGACTCGCAGGACCCACCTGCCGGACACGCAAAAATCACCTGCTGGCTATGCCAGAACCGCTTGCCGGACTTTCTGGAATCACCTGCTGGGAATGCTGGACCCACCTCTCAAATGTGCCAAAATCAAGTGACGGAGACGCCCAAAGCACCCGCCGAGCTAGCCGGAAGCACCTGCTCGAATCGTCGGAACCACCTGCCGGACCTGCCTGAACAACCTGCTGAGCATGCCGGAGCCACCTGCCGGACGCGCCAAAATCACCTGCGGGCTGGGCCAGAACCACTTGGAGGACTCTCTGGGATCACCTGCCGGGCATGCCGGAACCACCTCTCAGACGTGCCAGAACCACGTGCTGGACAGGCCGGAACCACCTCCAGGACAGACCAGAACCACCTGCCGAACCAAACTGAATCACCTGCCGAGAACGCTGGAACCACCTGATCCACTGCCCGGAACCACCCGCCGGACACGTCAAAATCACCTGACGGACATGCCAAAATCTTACCTGCTGGACATGCCAAAATCACCAGCCGGCTATGCCAGAACGACTTGCCGGACACTCCGGAATCACCCACCGGGCACGCCGGAGCCACCTCTCAGACTCGCCGGAAGCACGTGCCGGACACGCCGGAACCACCTACTGGACAGACCGGAACCACCTGACGGACCCATCTGAAACACCTGCTGAGCACGCCGGAACAACCTGCTCGACTCGCTGGAGCCACCTGCTGGCCACGCCAAAATCACCAGCCGGCTATGCCAGAACCACTTGCTGGACACTCCGGAATCACCTGCGGGGCATGCCGGAACCACCTCTCAGACGTGCCACTACCATGTGCCGGACACGCCGGAAACACCTACTGGACACAACGGAACCGCCTGTCGGACACGCCTGAACCACCTGCCGAGCATGCAGGAACCACCTGCTCGACTCGCAGGACCCACCTGCCGGACACGCAAAAATCACCTGCTGGCTATGCCAGAACCGCTTGCCGGACTTTCTGGAATCACCTGCTGGGAATGCTGGACCCACCTCTCAAATGTGCCAAAATCAAGTGACGGAGACGCCCAAAGCACCCGCCGAGCTAGCCGGAAGCACCTGCTCGAATCGTCGGAACCACCTGCCGGACCTGCCTGAACAACCTGCTGAGCATGCCGGAGCCACCTGCCGGACGCGCCAAAATCACCTGCGGGCTGGGCCAGAACCACTTGGAGGACTCTCTGGGATCACCTGCCGGGCATGCCGGAACCACCTCTCAGACGTGCCAGAACCACGTGCTGGACAGGCCGGAACCACCTCCAGGACAGACCAGAACCACCTGCCGAACCAAACTGAATCACCTGCCGAGAACGCTGGAACCACCTGATCCACTGCCCGGAACCACCCGCCGGACACGTCAAAATCACCTGACGGACATGCCAAAATCTTACCTGCTGGACATGCCAAAATCACCAGCCGGCTATGCCAGAACGACTTGCCGGACACTCCGGAATCACCCACCGGGCACGCCGGAGCCACCTCTCAGACTCGCCGGAAGCACGTGCCGGACACGCCGGAACCACCTACTGGACAGACCGGAACCACCTGACGGACCCATCTGAAACACCTGCTGAGCACGCCGGAACAACCTGCTCGACTCGCTGGAGCCACCTGCTGGCCACGCCAAAATCACCAGCCGGCTATGCCAGAACCACTTGCTGGACACTCCGGAATCACCTGCGGGGCATGCCGGAACCACCTCTCAGACGTGCCACTACCATGTGCCGGACACGCCGGAAACACCTACTGGACACAACGGAACCGCCTGTCGGACACGCCTGAACCACCTGCCGAGCATGCAGGAACCACCTGCTCGACTCGCAGGACCCACCTGCCGGACACGCAAAAATCACCTGCTGGCTATGCCAGAACCGCTTGCCGGACTTTCTGGAATCACCTGCTGGGAATGCTGGACCCACCTCTCAAATGTGCCAAAATCAAGTGACGGAGACGCCCAAAGCACCCGCCGAGCTAGCCGGAAGCACCTGCTCGAATCGTCGGAACCACCTGCCGGACCTGCCTGAACAACCTGCTGAGCATGCCGGAGCCACCTGCCGGACGCGCCAAAATCACCTGCGGGCTGGGCCAGAACCACTTGGAGGACTCTCTGGGATCACCTGCCGGGCATGCCGGAACCACCTCTCAGACGTGCCAGAACCACGTGCTGGACAGGCCGGAACCACCTCCAGGACAGACCAGAACCACCTGCCGAACCAAACTGAATCACCTGCCGAGAACGCTGGAACCACCTGATCCACTGCCCGGAACCACCCGCCGGACACGTCAAAATCACCTGACGGACATGCCAAAATCTTACCTGCTGGACATGCCAAAATCACCAGCCGGCTATGCCAGAACGACTTGCCGGACACTCCGGAATCACCCACCGGGCATGCCGGAGCCACCTCTCAGACTCGCCGGAAGCACGTGCCGGACACGCCGGAACCACCTATTGGACAGACCGGAACCACCTGACGGACCCATCTGAAACACCTGCTGAGCACGCCGGAACAACCTGCTCGACTCGCTGGAGCCACCTGCTGGCCACGCCAAAATCACCAGCCGGCTATGCCAGAACCACTTGCTGGACACTCCGGAATCACCTGCGGGGCATGCCGGAACCACCTCTCAGACGTGCCACTACCATGTGCCGGACACGCCGGAAACACCTACTGGACACAACGGAACCGCCTGTCGGACACGCCTGAACCACCTGCCGAGCATGCAGGAACCACCTGCTCGACTCGCAGGACCCACCTGCCGGACACGCAAAAATCACCTGCTGGCTATGCCAGAACCGCTTGCCGGACTTTCTGGAATCACCTGCTGGGAATGCTGGACCCACCTCTCAAATGTGCCAAAATCAAGTGACGGAGACGCCCAAAGCACCTGCCGAGCTAGCCGGAAGCACCTGCTCGAATCGTCGGAACCACCTGCCGGACCTGCCTGAACAACCTGCTGAGCATGCCGGAGCCACCTGCCGGACGCGCCAAAATCACCTGCGGGCTGGGCCAGAACCACTTGGAGGACTCTCTGGGATCACCTGCCGGGCATGCCGGAACCACCTCTCAGACGTGCCAGAACCACGTGCTGGACAGGCCGGAACCACCTCCAGGACAGACCAGAACCACCTGCCGAACCAAACTGAATCACCTGCCGAGAACGCTGGAACCACCTGATCCACTGCCCGGAACCACCCGCCGGACACGTCAAAATCACCTGACGGACATGCCAAAATCTTACCTGCTGGACATGCCAAAATCACCAGCCGGCTATGCCAGAACGACTTGCCGGACACTCCGGAATCACCCACCGGGCATGCCGGAGCCACCTCTCAGACTCGCCGGAAGCACGTGCCGGACACGCCGGAACCACCTATTGGACAGACCGGAACCACCTGACGGACCCATCTGAAACACCTGCTGAGCACGCCGGAACAACCTGCTCGACTCGCTGGAGCCACCTGCTGGCCACGCCAAAATCACCAGCCGGCTATGCCAGAACCACTTGCTGGACACTCCGGAATCACCTGCGGGGCATGCCGGAACCACCTCTCAGACGTGCCACTACCATGTGCCGGACACGCCGGAAACACCTACTGGACACAACGGAACCGCCTGTCGGACACGCCTGAACCACCTGCCGAGCATGCAGGAACCACCTGCTCGACTCGCAGGACCCACCTGCCGGACACGCAAAAATCACCTGCTGGCTATGCCAGAACCGCTTGCCGGACTTTCTGGAATCACCTGCTGGGAATGCTGGACCCACCTCTCAAATGTGCCAAAATCAAGTGACGGAGACGCCCAAAGCACCTGCCGAGCTAGCCGGAAGCACCTGCTCGAATCGTCGGAACCACCTGCCGGACCTGCCTGAACAACCTGCTGAGCATGCCGGAGCCACCTGCCGGACGCGCCAAAATCACCTGCGGGCTGGGCCAGAACCACTTGGAGGACTCTCTGGGATCACCTGCCGGGCATGCCGGAACCACCTCTCAGACGTGCCAGAACCACGTGCTGGACAGGCCGGAACCACCTCCAGGACAGACCAGAACCACCTGCCGAACCAAACTGAATCACCTGCCGAGAACGCTGGAACCACCTGATCCACTGCCCGGAACCACCCGCCGGACACGTCAAAATCACCTGACGGACATGCCAAAATCTTACCTGCTGGACATGCCAAAATCACCAGCCGGCTATGCCAGAACGACTTGCCGGACACTCCGGAATCACCCACCGGGCATGCCGGAGCCACCTCTCAGACTCGCCGGAAGCACGTGCCGGACACGCCGGAACCACCTATTGGACAGACCGGAACCACCTGACGGACCCATCTGAAACACCTGCTGAGCACGCCGGAACAACCTGCTCGACTCGCTGGAGCCACCTGCTGGCCACGCCAAAATCACCAGCCGGCTATGCCAGAACCACTTGCTGGACACTCCGGAATCACCTGCGGGGCATGCCGGAACCACCTCTCAGACGTGCCACTACCATGTGCCGGACACGCCGGAAACACCTACTGGACACAACGGAACCGCCTGTCGGACACGCCTGAACCACCTGCCGAGCATGCAGGAACCACCTGCTCGACTCGCAGGACCCACCTGCCGGACACGCAAAAATCACCTGCTGGCTATGCCAGAACCGCTTGCCGGACTTTCTGGAATCACCTGCTGGGAATGCTGGACCCACCTCTCAAATGTGCCAAAATCAAGTGACGGAGACGCCCAAAGCACCTGCCGAGCTAGCCGGAAGCACCTGCTCGAATCGTCGGAACCACCTGCCGGACCTGCCTGAACAACCTGCTGAGCATGCCGGAGCCACCTGCCGGACGCGCCAAAATCACCTGCGGGCTGGGCCAGAACCACTTGGAGGACTCTCTGGGATCACCTGCCGGGCATGCCGGAACCACCTCTCAGACGTGCCAGAACCACGTGCTGGACAGGCCGGAACCACCTCCAGGACAGACCAGAACCACCTGCCGAACCAAACTGAATCACCTGCCGAGAACGCTGGAACCACCTGATCCACTGCCCGGAACCACCCGCCGGACACGTCAAAATCACCTGACGGACATGCCAAAATCTTACCTGCTGGACATGCCAAAATCACCAGCCGGCTATGCCAGAACGACTTGCCGGACACTCCGGAATCACCCACCGGGCATGCCGGAGCCACCTCTCAGACTCGCCGGAAGCACGTGCCGGACACGCCGGAACCACCTATTGGACAGACCGGAACCACCTGACGGACCCATCTGAAACACCTGCTGAGCACGCCGGAACAACCTGCTCGACTCGCTGGAGCCACCTGCTGGCCACGCCAAAATCACCAGCCGGCTATGCCAGAACCACTTGCTGGACACTCCGGAATCACCTGCGGGGCATGCCGGAACCACCTCTCAGACGTGCCACTACCATGTGCCGGACACGCCGGAAACACCTACTGGACACAACGGAACCGCCTGTCGGACACGCCTGAACCACCTGCCGAGCATGCAGGAACCACCTGCTCGACTCGCAGGACCCACCTGCCGGACACGCAAAAATCACCTGCTGGCTATGCCAGAACCGCTTGCCGGACTTTCTGGAATCACCTGCTGGGAATGCTGGACCCACCTCTCAAATGTGCCAAAATCAAGTGACGGAGACGCCCAAAGCACCTGCCGAGCTAGCCGGAAGCACCTGCTCGAATCGTCGGAACCACCTGCCGGACCTGCCTGAACAACCTGCTGAGCATGCCGGAGCCACCTGCCGGACGCGCCAAAATCACCTGCGGGCTGGGCCAGAACCACTTGGAGGACTCTCTGGGATCACCTGCCGGGCATGCCGGAACCACCTCTCAGACGTGCCAGAACCACGTGCTGGACAGGCCGGAACCACCTCCAGGACAGACCAGAACCACCTGCCGAACCAAACTGAATCACCTGCCGAGAACGCTGGAACCACCTGATCCACTGCCCGGAACCACCCGCCGGACACGTCAAAATCACCTGACGGACATGCCAAAATCTTACCTGCTGGACATGCCAAAATCACCAGCCGGCTATGCCAGAACGACTTGCCGGACACTCCGGAATCACCCACCGGGCATGCCGGAGCCACCTCTCAGACTCGCCGGAAGCACGTGCCGGACACGCCGGAACCACCTATTGGACAGACCGGAACCACCTGACGGACCCATCTGAAACACCTGCTGAGCACGCCGGAACAACCTGCTCGACTCGCTGGAGCCACCTGCTGGCCACGCCAAAATCACCAGCCGGCTATGCCAGAACCACTTGCTGGACACTCCGGAATCACCTGCGGGGCATGCCGGAACCACCTCTCAGACGTGCCACTACCATGTGCCGGACACGCCGGAAACACCTACTGGACACAACGGAACCGCCTGTCGGACACGCCTGAACCACCTGCCGAGCATGCAGGAACCACCTGCTCGACTCGCAGGACCCACCTGCCGGACACGCAAAAATCACCTGCTGGCTATGCCAGAACCGCTTGCCGGACTTTCTGGAATCACCTGCTGGGAATGCTGGACCCACCTCTCAAATGTGCCAAAATCAAGTGACGGAGACGCCCAAAGCACCTGCCGAGCTAGCCGGAAGCACCTGCTCGAATCGTCGGAACCACCTGCCGGACCTGCCTGAACAACCTGCTGAGCATGCCGGAGCCACCTGCCGGACGCGCCAAAATCACCTGCGGGCTGGGCCAGAACCACTTGGAGGACTCTCTGGGATCACCTGCCGGGCATGCCGGAACCACCTCTCAGACGTGCCAGAACCACGTGCTGGACAGGCCGGAACCACCTCCAGGACAGACCAGAACCACCTGCCGAACCAAACTGAATCACCTGCCGAGAACGCTGGAACCACCTGATCCACTGCCCGGAACCACCCGCCGGACACGTCAAAATCACCTGACGGACATGCCAAAATCTTACCTGCTGGACATGCCAAAATCACCAGCCGGCTATGCCAGAACGACTTGCCGGACACTCCGGAATCACCCACCGGGCATGCCGGAGCCACCTCTCAGACTCGCCGGAAGCACGTGCCGGACACGCCGGAACCACCTATTGGACAGACCGGAACCACCTGACGGACCCATCTGAAACACCTGCTGAGCACGCCGGAACAACCTGCTCGACTCGCTGGAGCCACCTGCTGGCCACGCCAAAATCACCAGCCGGCTATGCCAGAACCACTTGCTGGACACTCCGGAATCACCTGCGGGGCATGCCGGAACCACCTCTCAGACGTGCCACTACCATGTGCCGGACACGCCGGAAACACCTACTGGACACAACGGAACCGCCTGTCGGACACGCCTGAACCACCTGCCGAGCATGCAGGAACCACCTGCTCGACTCGCAGGACCCACCTGCCGGACACGCAAAAATCACCTGCTGGCTATGCCAGAACCGCTTGCCGGACTTTCTGGAATCACCTGCTGGGAATGCTGGACCCACCTCTCAAATGTGCCAAAATCAAGTGACGGAGACGCCCAAAGCACCTGCCGAGCTAGCCGGAAGCACCTGCTCGAATCGTCGGAACCACCTGCCGGACCTGCCTGAACAACCTGCTGAGCATGCCGGAGCCACCTGCCGGACGCGCCAAAATCACCTGCGGGCTGGGCCAGAACCACTTGGAGGACTCTCTGGGATCACCTGCCGGGCATGCCGGAACCACCTCTCAGACGTGCCAGAACCACGTGCTGGACAGGCCGGAACCACCTCCAGGACAGACCAGAACCACCTGCCGAACCAAACTGAATCACCTGCCGAGAACGCTGGAACCACCTGATCCACTGCCCGGAACCACCCGCCGGACACGTCAAAATCACCTGACGGACATGCCAAAATCTTACCTGCTGGACATGCCAAAATCACCAGCCGGCTATGCCAGAACGACTTGCCGGACACTCCGGAATCACCCACCGGGCATGCCGGAGCCACCTCTCAGACTCGCCGGAAGCACGTGCCGGACACGCCGGAACCACCTATTGGACAGACCGGAACCACCTGACGGACCCATCTGAAACACCTGCTGAGCACGCCGGAACAACCTGCTCGACTCGCTGGAGCCACCTGCTGGCCACGCCAAAATCACCAGCCGGCTATGCCAGAACCACTTGCTGGACACTCCGGAATCACCTGCGGGGCATGCCGGAACCACCTCTCAGACGTGCCACTACCATGTGCCGGACACGCCGGAAACACCTACTGGACACAACGGAACCGCCTGTCGGACACGCCTGAACCACCTGCCGAGCATGCAGGAACCACCTGCTCGACTCGCAGGACCCACCTGCCGGACACGCAAAAATCACCTGCTGGCTATGCCAGAACCGCTTGCCGGACTTTCTGGAATCACCTGCTGGGAATGCTGGACCCACCTCTCAAATGTGCCAAAATCAAGTGACGGAGACGCCAAAAGCACCTGCCGAGCTAGCCGGAAGCACCTGCTCGAATCGTCGGAACCACCTGCCGGACCTGCCTGAACAACCTGCTGAGCATGCCGGAGCCACCTGCCGGACGCGCCAAAATCACCTGCGGGCTGGGCCAGAACCACTTGGAGGACTCTCTGGGATCACCTGCCGGGCATGCCGGAACCACCTCTCAGACGTGCCAGAACCACGTGCTGGACAGGCCGGAACCACCTCCAGGACAGACCAGAACCACCTGCCGAACCAAACTGAATCACCTGCCGAGAACGCTGGAACCACCTGATCCACTGCCCGGAACCACCCGCCGGACACGTCAAAATCACCTGACGGACATGCCAAAATCTTACCTGCTGGACATGCCAAAATCACCAGCCGGCTATGCCAGAACGACTTGCCGGACACTCCGGAATCACCCACCGGGCATGCCGGAGCCACCTCTCAGACTCGCCGGAAGCACGTGCCGGACACGCCGGAACCACCTATTGGACAGACCGGAACCACCTGACGGACCCATCTGAAACACCTGCTGAGCACGCCGGAACAACCTGCTCGACTCGCTGGAGCCACCTGCTGGCCACGCCAAAATCACCAGCCGGCTATGCCAGAACCACCTTGCTGGACACTCCGGAATCACCTGCGGGGCATGCCGGAACCACCTCTCAGACGTGCCACTACCATGTGCCGGACACAGCCGGAAACACCTACTGGACACAACGGAACCGCCTGTCGGACACGCCTGAACCACCTGCCGAGCATGCAGGAACCACCTGCTCGACTCGCAGGACCCACCTGCCGGACACGCAAAATCACCTGCTGGCTATGCCAGAACCGCTTGCCGGACTTTCTGGAATCACCTGCTGGGAATGCTGGACCCACCTCTCAAATGTGCCAAAATCAAGTGACGGAGACGCCCAAAGCACCTGCCGAGCTAGCCGGAAGCACCTGCTCGAATCGTCGGAACCACCTGCCGGACCTGCCTGAACAACCTGCTGAGCATGCCGGAGCCACCTGCCGGACGCGCCAAAATCACCTGCGGGCTGGGCCAGAACCACTTGGAGGACTCTCTGGGATCACCTGCCGGGCATGCCGGAACCACCTCTCAGACGTGCCAGAACCACGTGCTGGACAGGCCGGAACCACGTCCAGGACAGACCAGAACCACCTGCCGAACCAAACTGAATCACCTGCCGAGAACGCTGGAACCACCTGATCCACTGCCCGGAACCACCCGCCGGACACGTCAAAATCACCTGACGGACATGCCAAAATCTTACCTGCTGGACATGCCAAAATCACCAGCCGGCTATGCCAGAACGACTTGCCGGACACTCCGGAATCACCCACCGGGCATGCCGGAGCCACCTCTCAGACTCGCCGGAAGCACGTGCCGGACACGCCGGAACCACCTATTGGACAGACCGGAACCACCTGACGGACCCATCTGAAACACCTGCTGAGCACGCCGGAACAACCTGCTCGACTCGCTGGAGCCACCTGCTGGCCACGCCAAAATCACCAGCCGGCTATGCCAGAACCACTTGCTGGACACTCCGGAATCACCTGCGGGGCATGCCGGAACCACCTCTCAGACGTGCCACTACCATGTGCCGGACACGCCGGAAACACCTACTGGACACAACGGAACCGCCTGTCGGACACGCCTGAACCACCTGCCGAGCATGCAGGAACCACCTGCTCGACTCGCAGGACCCACCTGCCGGACACGCAAAAATCACCTGCTGGCTATGCCAGAACCGCTTGCCGGACTTTCTGGAATCACCTGCTGGGAATGCTGGACCCACCTCTCAAATGTGCCAAAATCAAGTGACGGAGACGCCAAAAGCACCTGCCGAGCTAGCCGGAAGCACCTGCTCGAATCGTCGGAACCACCTGCCGGACCTGCCTGAACAACCTGCTGGAGCATGCCGGAGCCACCTGCCGGACACGCCAAAATCACCTGCGGGCTGGGCCAGAACCACTTGGAGGACTCTCTGGATCACCTGCCGGGCATGCCGGAACCACCTCTCAGACGTGCCAGAACCACGTGCTGGACAGGCCGGAACCACGTCCAGGACAGACCAGAACCACCTGCCGAACCAAACTGAATCACCTGCCGAGAACGCTGGAACCACCTGATCCACTGCCCGGAACCACCCGCCGGACACGTCAAAATCACCTGACGGACATGCCAAAATCTTACCTGCTGGGACATGCCAAAATCACCAGCCGGCTATGCCAGAACGACTTGCCGGACACTCCGGAATCACCCACCGGGCATGCCGGAGCCACCTCTCAGACTCGCCGGAAGCACGTGCCGGACACGCCGGAACCACCTATTGGACAGACCGGAACCACCTGACGGACCCATCTGAAACACCTGCTGAGCACGCCGGAACAACCTGCTCGACTCGCTGGAGCCACCTGCTGGCCACGCCAAAATCACCAGCCGGCTATGCCAGAACCACTTGCTGGACACTCCGGAATCACCTGCGGGGCATGCCGGAACCACCTCTCAGACGTGCCACTACCATGTGCCGGACACAGCCGGAAACACCTACTGGACACAACGGAACCGCCTGTCGGACACGCCTGAACCACCTGCCGAGCATGCAGGAACCACCTGCTCGACTCGCAGGACCCACCTGCCGGACACGCAAAAATCACCTGCTGGCTATGCCAGAACCGCTTGCCGGACTTTCTGGAATCACCTGCTGGGAATGCTGGACCCACCTCTCAAATGTGCCAAAATCAAGTGACGGAGACGCCCAAAGCACCTGCCGAGCTAGCCGGAAGCACCTGCTCGAATCGTCGGAACCACCTGCCGGACCTGCCTGAACAACCTGCTGAGCATGCCGGAGCCACCTGCCGGACGCGCCAAAATCACCTGCGGGCTGGGCCAGAACCACTTGGAGGACTCTCTGGGATCACCTGCCGGGCATGCCGGAACCACCTCTCAGACGTGCCAGAACCACGTGCTGGACAGGCCGGAACCACGTCCAGGACAGACCAGAACCACCTGCCGAACCAAACTGAATCACCTGCCGAGAACGCTGGAACCACCTGATCCACTGCCCGGAA
>NW_027224987.1:0-76823 GCF_041296235.1 Equus asinus
GGCATGAGGTTCTGGCACGTCTGAGAGGTGGTTCCGGCCGGCCCGACATGCGTTTCCGGAGTGTCCGCCACGTGGTTCAGGCACGTCTGAGAGGTGGTTCCAGCATGCCCGCAGGTTTTCCCGGAGAGTCCTCCAAGTGGTTCTGGCGTAGCCCGCAGGTGATTTTGGTGTGTCCGGCAGGTTGTTCGTTCTGTCCGATAGGTTGTTCCGGCATGTCCAGCACGTGCTTCTGGCACTTCTGAGAGGTGGTTCTGGCATGCCGGGCAGGTTATTCCGGAGTGTCCGGTAAGTGGTTCTGGTGTAGCCGGCAGTTCGTTTTGGCTGTGTCTGGCACATGGGTCCTGCGAGTCGAGCAGGTGGTTCCGGCGTGCTCGGCAGGTGGTCCAGGCATGTCCGGCAGGTGGTTCCAGTCTGTCCAGGACGTGGTTCCAGCGTGTCCGGCACGTGGTTCTCTTACGTCTGAGAGGTGGTTCCTGCATGCCTGGCAGGTTATTGCGGATTGTCTGCCAGGTGGTTCTCTCATAGCCAGCTGTTGATTTTGGCCTGTCAGGCAGGTGGTTCTGGTGAGTCCAGCAGGTGGCTCCGGCGTGCTCGGCAGGTGGTTCTGGCATGTCTGGCAGGTGGTTCCGGCGAGTTGAGCAGCTGGTTCCAGCCTGTCCGTCAGGTTAGGGTTAGGGATAGGGTTAGGGTTACGGTTAGGGTTAGGGTTTAGGGTTTGGGGTTAGGGGTTAGGGTTAGGGGTAGGGTTAGGGTTAGGGTTACGGTTGGGTTAGGGTTTAGGGTTAGGCTTAGGGTTAGGGGTTAGGGTTAGGGTTAGGGTTTGGGGATAGGGTTAGGGTTAGGGTTAGGGTTAGGGCCGGCAGGTGGTTCCGGCGAGCCGAGCAGGTGGCTCCGGCGCGCCCGGCAGGTGCTTCCGCTGCGCCCGGCAGGTGGTTCCGGCGAGGCGAGCAGGTGGCTCTCGGCGCGCTCGGCAGGTGCTTCCGCTGCGCCCGGCAGGTGGTTCCGGCGAGTCGAGCAGGTTTGTTCCTGCGTGCTCGGCAGGTGGTTCAGTTGGGTCTGGCAGGTGGTTTCGGTCTGTTCGGGGTGTGGTTCCAGCATCTCAGGCACATGGTTTTGGCACGTCTGAGAGGTGGTTCCGGCTGGCCCAACAGGTGTTTCTGGAGTCTCCGCCAAGTGGTTCTGGCGTAGCTGGCAGGTGATGTTGGCGTGACTGGCAGGTGGCTCCAGCCAGCCCGGCAGGTGTTTCCGGAGTGTTCACCAACTGGCTGTGGCGTAGCCGGCAGGTGATTTTGGCGTGTCCGACAGGTGGTTCTGGCGAGTCGAGCAGGTGCTTCCCTCATGCTCGGCAGGTGCTTCCGGTGTCATTGGCATGTGGTTCTGGCATGTCTGAGAGGTGGTTCCGGCATGCCTGACAGGTGATTCCGGAGTGTTCGCCAAGCGGTTCTGGCATAGGCGGCAGGTGATTTTGCCATGTCCAGAATGTGGTTCCAGCGAGTCGAACATGTGGTTCCGGCGTGTCCGGCAGGTGTTTCCGGTCTGTCCAGCAGGTGGTTCTGGGGTGTCCGGCATGAGGTTCTGGCACGTCTGAGAGGTGGTTCCGGCCGGCCCGACATGCGTTTCCGGAGTGTCCGCCACGTGGTTCAGGCACGTCTGAGAGGTGGTTCCAGCATGCCCGGCAGGTTTTCCCGGAGAGTCCTCCAAGTGGTTCTGGCGTAGCCCGCAGGTGATTTTGGTGTGTCCGGCAGGTTGTTCCGTTCTGTCCGATAGGTTGTTCCGGCATGTCCAGCACGTGCTTCTGGCACTTCTGAGAGGTGGTTCTGGCATGCCGGGCAGGTTATTCCGGAGTGTCCGGTAAGTGGTTCTGGTGTAGCCGGCAGTTCGTTTTGGCGTGTCTGGCACATGGGTCCTGCGAGTCGAGCAGGTGGTTCCGGCGTGCTCGGCAGGTGGTCCAGGCATGTCCGGCAGGTGGTTCCAGTCTGTCCAGGACGTGGTTCCAGCGTGTCCGGCACGTGGTTCTCTTACGTCTGAGAGGTGGTTCCTGCATGCCTGGCAGGTTATTGCGGATTGTCTGCCAGGTGGTTCTCTCATAGCCAGCTGTTGATTTTGGCCTGTCAGGCAGGTGGTTCTGGTGAGTCCAGCAGGTGGCTCCGGCGTGCTCGGCAGGTGGTTCTGGCATGTCTGGCAGGTGGTTCCGGCGAGTTGAGCAGCTGGTTCCAGCCTGTCCGTCAGGTTAGGGTTAGGGATAGGGTTAGGGTTACGGTTAGGGTTAGGGTTTAGGGTTTGGGGTTAGGGGTTAGGGTTAGGGGTAGGGTTAGGGTTAGGGTTACGGTTGGGTTAGGGTTTAGGGTTAGGCTTAGGGTTAGGGGTTAGGGTTAGGGTTAGGGTTTGGGGATAGGGTTAGGGTTAGGGTTAGGGTTAGGGCCCGGCAGGTGGTTCCGGCGAGCCGAGCAGGTGGCTCCGGCGCGCCCGGCAGGTGCTTCCGCTGCGCCCGGCAGGTGGTTCCGGCGAGGCGAGCAGGTGGCTCCGGCGCGCTCGGCAGGTGCTTCCGCTGCGCCCGGCAGGTGGTTCCGGCGAGTCGAGCAGGTTGTTCCTGCGTGCTCGGCAGGTGGTTCAGTTGGGTCTGGCAGGTGGTTTCGGTCTGTTCGGGGTGTGGTTCCAGCATCTCAGGCACATGGTTTTGGCACGTCTGAGAGGTGGTTCCGGCTGGCCCAACAGGTGTTTCTGGAGTCTCCGCCAAGTGGTTCTGGCGTAGCTGGCAGGTGATGTTGGCGTGACTGGCAGGTGGCTCCAGCCAGCCCGGCAGGTGTTTCCGGAGTGTTCACCAACTGGCTGTGGCGTAGCCGGCAGGTGATTTTGGCGTGTCCGAGAGGTGGTTCTGGCGAGTCGAGCAGGTGCTTCCCTCATGCTCGGCAGGTGCTTCCGGTGTCATTGGCATGTGGTTCTGGCATGTCTGAGAGGTGGTTCCGGCATGCCTGACAGGTGATTCCGGAGTGTTCGCCAAGCGGTTCTGGCATAGGCGGCAGGTGATTTTGCCATGTCCAGAATGTGGTTCCAGCGAGTCGAACATGTGGTTCCGGCGTGTCCGGCAGGTGTTTCCGGTCTGTCCAGCAGGTGGTTCTGGGGTGTCCGGCATGAGGTTCTGGCACGTCTGAGAGGTGGTTCCGGCCGGCCCGACATGCGTTTCCGGAGTGTCCGCCACGTGGTTCAGGCACGTCTGAGAGGTGGTTCCAGCATGCCCGGCAGGTTTTCCCGGAGAGTCCTCCAAGTGGTTCTGGCGTAGCCCGCAGGTGATTTTGGTGTGTCCGGCAGGTTGTTCCGTTCTGTCCGATAGGTTGTTCCGGCATGTCCAGCACGTGCTTCTGGCACTTCTGAGAGGTGGTTCTGGCATGCCGGGCAGGTTATTCCGGAGTGTCCGGTAAGTGGTTCTGGTGTAGCCGGCAGTTCGTTTTGGCGTGTCTGGCACATGGGTCCTGCGAGTCGAGCAGGTGGTTCCGGCGTGCTCGGCAGGTGGTCCAGGCATGTCCGGCAGGTGGTTCCAGTCTGTCCAGGACGTGGTTCCAGCGTGTCCGGCACGTGGTTCTCTTACGTCTGAGAGGTGGTTCCTGCATGCCTGGCAGGTTATTGCGGATTGTCTGCCAGGTGGTTCTCTCATAGCCAGCTGTTGATTTTGGCCTGTCAGGCAGGTGGTTCTGGTGAGTCCAGCAGGTGGCTCCGGCGTGCTCGGCAGGTGGTTCTGGCATGTCTGGCAGGTGGTTCCGGCGAGTTGAGCAGCTGGTTCCAGCCTGTCCGTCAGGTTAGGGTTAGGGATAGGGTTAGGGTTACGGTTAGGGTTAGGGTTTAGGGTTTGGGGTTAGGGGTTAGGGTTAGGGGTAGGGTTAGGGTTAGGGTTACGGTTGGGTTAGGGTTTAGGGTTAGGCTTAGGGTTAGGGGTTAGGGTTAGGGTTAGGGTTTGGGGATAGGGTTAGGGTTAGGGTTAGGGTTAGGGCCCGGCAGGTGGTTCCGGCGAGCCGAGCAGGTGGCTCCGGCGCGCCCGGCAGGTGCTTCCGCTGCGCCCGGCAGGTGGTTCCGGCGAGGCGAGCAGGTGGCTCCGGCGCGCTCGGCAGGTGCTTCCGCTGCGCCCGGCAGGTGGTTCCGGCGAGTCGAGCAGGTTGTTCCTGCGTGCTCGGCAGGTGGTTCAGTTGGGTCTGGCAGGTGGTTTCGGTCTGTTCGGGGTGTGGTTCCAGCATCTCAGGCACATGGTTTTGGCACGTCTGAGAGGTGGTTCCGGCTGGCCCAACAGGTGTTTCTGGAGTCTCCGCCAAGTGGTTCTGGCGTAGCTGGCAGGTGATGTTGGCGTGACTGGCAGGTGGCTCCAGCCAGCCCGGCAGGTGTTTCCGGAGTGTTCACCAACTGGCTGTGGCGTAGCCGGCAGGTGATTTTGGCGTGTCCGACAGGTGGTTCTGGCGAGTCGAGCAGGTGCTTCCCTCATGCTCGGCAGGTGCTTCCGGTGTCATTGGCATGTGGTTCTGGCATGTCTGAGAGGTGGTTCCGGCATGCCTGACAGGTGATTCCGGAGTGTTCGCCAAGCGGTTCTGGCATAGGCGGCAGGTGATTTTGCCATGTCCAGAATGTGGTTCCAGCGAGTCGAACATGTGGTTCCGGCGTGTCCGGCAGGTGTTTCCGGTCTGTCCAGCAGGTGGTTCTGGGGTGTCCGGCATGAGGTTCTGGCACGTCTGAGAGGTGGTTCCGGCCGGCCCGACATGCGTTTCCGGAGTGTCCGCCACGTGGTTCAGGCACGTCTGAGAGGTGGTTCCAGCATGCCCGGCAGGTTTTCCCGGAGAGTCCTCCAAGTGGTTCTGGCGTAGCCCGCAGGTGATTTTGGTGTGTCCGGCAGGTTGTTCCGTTCTGTCCGATAGGTTGTTCCGGCATGTCCAGCACGTGCTTCTGGCACTTCTGAGAGGTGGTTCTGGCATGCCGGGCAGGTTATTCCGGAGTGTCCGGTAAGTGGTTCTGGTGTAGCCGGCAGTTCGTTTTGGCGTGTCTGGCACATGGGTCCTGCGAGTCGAGCAGGTGGTTCCGGCGTGCTCGGCAGGTGGTCCAGGCATGTCCGGCAGGTGGTTCCAGTCTGTCCAGGACGTGGTTCCAGCGTGTCCGGCACGTGGTTCTCTTACGTCTGAGAGGTGGTTCCTGCATGCCTGGCAGGTTATTGCGGATTGTCTGCCAGGTGGTTCTCTCATAGCCAGCTGTTGATTTTGGCCTGTCAGGCAGGTGGTTCTGGTGAGTCCAGCAGGTGGCTCCGGCGTGCTCGGCAGGTGGTTCTGGCATGTCTGGCAGGTGGTTCCGGCGAGTTGAGCAGCTGGTTCCAGCCTGTCCGTCAGGTTAGGGTTAGGGATAGGGTTAGGGTTACGGTTAGGGTTAGGGTTTAGGGTTTGGGGTTAGGGGTTAGGGTTAGGGGTAGGGTTAGGGTTAGGGTTACGGTTGGGTTAGGGTTTAGGGTTAGGCTTAGGGTTAGGGGTTAGGGTTAGGGTTAGGGTTTGGGGATAGGGTTAGGGTTAGGGTTAGGGTTAGGGCCCGGCAGGTGGTTCCGGCGAGCCGAGCAGGTGGCTCCGGCGCGCCCGGCAGGTGCTTCCGCTGCGCCCGGCAGGTGGTTCCGGCGAGGCGAGCAGGTGGCTCCGGCGCGCTCGGCAGGTGCTTCCGCTGCGCCCGGCAGGTGGTTCCGGCGAGTCGAGCAGGTTGTTCCTGCGTGCTCGGCAGGTGGTTCAGTTGGGTCTGGCAGGTGGTTTCGGTCTGTTCGGGGTGTGGTTCCAGCATCTCAGGCACATGGTTTTGGCACGTCTGAGAGGTGGTTCCGGCTGGCCCAACAGGTGTTTCTGGAGTCTCCGCCAAGTGGTTCTGGCGTAGCTGGCAGGTGATGTTGGCGTGACTGGCAGGTGGCTCCAGCCAGCCCGGCAGGTGTTTCCGGAGTGTTCACCAACTGGCTGTGGCGTAGCCGGCAGGTGATTTTGGCGTGTCCGACAGGTGGTTCTGGCGAGTCGAGCAGGTGCTTCCCTCATGCTCGGCAGGTGCTTCCGGTGTCATTGGCATGTGGTTCTGGCATGTCTGAGAGGTGGTTCCGGCATGCCTGACAGGTGATTCCGGAGTGTTCGCCAAGCGGTTCTGGCATAGGCGGCAGGTGATTTTGCCATGTCCAGAATGTGGTTCCAGCGAGTCGAACATGTGGTTCCGGCGTGTCCGGCAGGTGTTTCCGGTCTGTCCAGCAGGTGGTTCTGGGGTGTCCGGCATGAGGTTCTGGCACGTCTGAGAGGTGGTTCCGGCCGGCCCGACATGCGTTTCCGGAGTGTCCGCCACGTGGTTCAGGCACGTCTGAGAGGTGGTTCCAGCATGCCCGGCAGGTTTTCCCGGAGAGTCCTCCAAGTGGTTCTGGCGTAGCCCGCAGGTGATTTTGGTGTGTCCGGCAGGTTGTTCCGTTCTGTCCGATAGGTTGTTCCGGCATGTCCAGCACGTGCTTCTGGCACTTCTGAGAGGTGGTTCTGGCATGCCGGGCAGGTTATTCCGGAGTGTCCGGTAAGTGGTTCTGGTGTAGCCGGCAGTTCGTTTTGGCGTGTCTGGCACATGGGTCCTGCGAGTCGAGCAGGTGGTTCCGGCGTGCTCGGCAGGTGGTCCAGGCATGTCCGGCAGGTGGTTCCAGTCTGTCCAGGACGTGGTTCCAGCGTGTCCGGCACGTGGTTCTCTTACGTCTGAGAGGTGGTTCCTGCATGCCTGGCAGGTTATTGCGGATTGTCTGCCAGGTGGTTCTCTCATAGCCAGCTGTTGATTTTGGCCTGTCAGGCAGGTGGTTCTGGTGAGTCCAGCAGGTGGCTCCGGCGTGCTCGGCAGGTGGTTCTGGCATGTCTGGCAGGTGGTTCCGGCGAGTTGAGCAGCTGGTTCCAGCCTGTCCGTCAGGTTAGGGTTAGGGATAGGGTTAGGGTTACGGTTAGGGTTAGGGTTTAGGGTTTGGGGTTAGGGGTTAGGGTTAGGGGTAGGGTTAGGGTTAGGGTTACGGTTGGGTTAGGGTTTAGGGTTAGGCTTAGGGTTAGGGGTTAGGGTTAGGGTTAGGGTTTGGGGATAGGGTTAGGGTTAGGGTTAGGGTTAGGGCCCGGCAGGTGGTTCCGGCGAGCCGAGCAGGTGGCTCCGGCGCGCCCGGCAGGTGCTTCCGCTGCGCCCGGCAGGTGGTTCCGGCGAGGCGAGCAGGTGGCTCCGGCGCGCTCGGCAGGTGCTTCCGCTGCGCCCGGCAGGTGGTTCCGGCGAGTCGAGCAGGTTGTTCCTGCGTGCTCGGCAGGTGGTTCAGTTGGGTCTGGCAGGTGGTTTCGGTCTGTTCGGGGTGTGGTTCCAGCATCTCAGGCACATGGTTTTGGCACGTCTGAGAGGTGGTTCCGGCTGGCCCAACAGGTGTTTCTGGAGTCTCCGCCAAGTGGTTCTGGCGTAGCTGGCAGGTGATGTTGGCGTGACTGGCAGGTGGCTCCAGCCAGCCCGGCAGGTGTTTCCGGAGTGTTCACCAACTGGCTGTGGCGTAGCCGGCAGGTGATTTTGGCGTGTCCGACAGGTGGTTCTGGCGAGTCGAGCAGGTGCTTCCCTCATGCTCGGCAGGTGCTTCCGGTGTCATTGGCATG
Source organism: Equus asinus (assembly GCF_041296235.1). Classification (NCBI taxonomy): domain Eukaryota; kingdom Metazoa; phylum Chordata; class Mammalia; order Perissodactyla; family Equidae; genus Equus; species Equus asinus. Next base: position 7,629 of record NW_027224987.1, read on the forward strand.
TGGTTCTGGCATGTCTGAGAGGTGGTTCCGGCATGCCTGACAGGTGATTCCGGAGTGTTCGCCAAGCGGTTCTGGCATAGGCGGCAGGTGATTTTGCCATGTCCAGAATGTGGTTCCAGCGAGTCGAACATGTGGTTCCGGCGTGTCCGGCAGGTGTTTCCGGTCTGTCCAGCAGGTGGTTCTGGGGTGTCCGGCATGAGGTTCTGGCACGTCTGAGAGGTGGTTCCGGCCGGCCCGACATGCGTTTCCGGAGTGTCCGCCACGTGGTTCAGGCACGTCTGAGAGGTGGTTCCAGCATGCCCGGCAGGTTTTCCCGGAGAGTCCTCCAAGTGGTTCTGGCGTAGCCCGCAGGTGATTTTGGTGTGTCCGGCAGGTTGTTCCGTTCTGTCCGATAGGTTGTTCCGGCATGTCCAGCACGTGCTTCTGGCACTTCTGAGAGGTGGTTCTGGCATGCCGGGCAGGTTATTCCGGAGTGTCCGGTAAGTGGTTCTGGTGTAGCCGGCAGTTCGTTTTGGCGTGTCTGGCACATGGGTCCTGCGAGTCGAGCAGGTGGTTCCGGCGTGCTCGGCAGGTGGTCCAGGCATGTCCGGCAGGTGGTTCCAGTCTGTCCAGGACGTGGTTCCAGCGTGTCCGGCACGTGGTTCTCTTACGTCTGAGAGGTGGTTCCTGCATGCCTGGCAGGTTATTGCGGATTGTCTGCCAGGTGGTTCTCTCATAGCCAGCTGTTGATTTTGGCCTGTCAGGCAGGTGGTTCTGGTGAGTCCAGCAGGTGGCTCCGGCGTGCTCGGCAGGTGGTTCTGGCATGTCTGGCAGGTGGTTCCGGCGAGTTGAGCAGCTGGTTCCAGCCTGTCCGTCAGGTTAGGGTTAGGGATAGGGTTAGGGTTACGGTTAGGGTTAGGGTTTAGGGTTTGGGGTTAGGGGTTAGGGTTAGGGGTAGGGTTAGGGTTAGGGTTACGGTTGGGTTAGGGTTTAGGGTTAGGCTTAGGGTTAGGGGTTAGGGTTAGGGTTAGGGTTTGGGGATAGGGTTAGGGTTAGGGTTAGGGTTAGGGCCCGGCAGGTGGTTCCGGCGAGCCGAGCAGGTGGCTCCGGCGCGCCCGGCAGGTGCTTCCGCTGCGCCCGGCAGGTGGTTCCGGCGAGGCGAGCAGGTGGCTCCGGCGCGCTCGGCAGGTGCTTCCGCTGCGCCCGGCAGGTGGTTCCGGCGAGTCGAGCAGGTTGTTCCTGCGTGCTCGGCAGGTGGTTCAGTTGGGTCTGGCAGGTGGTTTCGGTCTGTTCGGGGTGTGGTTCCAGCATCTCAGGCACATGGTTTTGGCACGTCTGAGAGGTGGTTCCGGCTGGCCCAACAGGTGTTTCTGGAGTCTCCGCCAAGTGGTTCTGGCGTAGCTGGCAGGTGATGTTGGCGTGACTGGCAGGTGGCTCCAGCCAGCCCGGCAGGTGTTTCCGGAGTGTTCACCAACTGGCTGTGGCGTAGCCGGCAGGTGATTTTGGCGTGTCCGACAGGTGGTTCTGGCGAGTCGAGCAGGTGCTTCCCTCATGCTCGGCAGGTGCTTCCGGTGTCATTGGCATGTGGTTCTGGCATGTCTGAGAGGTGGTTCCGGCATGCCTGACAGGTGATTCCGGAGTGTTCGCCAAGCGGTTCTGGCATAGGCGGCAGGTGATTTTGCCATGTCCAGAATGTGGTTCCAGCGAGTCGAACATGTGGTTCCGGCGTGTCCGGCAGGTGTTTCCGGTCTGTCCAGCAGGTGGTTCTGGGGTGTCCGGCATGAGGTTCTGGCACGTCTGAGAGGTGGTTCCGGCCGGCCCGACATGCGTTTCCGGAGTGTCCGCCACGTGGTTCAGGCACGTCTGAGAGGTGGTTCCAGCATGCCCGGCAGGTTTTCCCGGAGAGTCCTCCAAGTGGTTCTGGCGTAGCCCGCAGGTGATTTTGGTGTGTCCGGCAGGTTGTTCCGTTCTGTCCGATAGGTTGTTCCGGCATGTCCAGCACGTGCTTCTGGCACTTCTGAGAGGTGGTTCTGGCATGCCGGGCAGGTTATTCCGGAGTGTCCGGTAAGTGGTTCTGGTGTAGCCGGCAGTTCGTTTTGGCGTGTCTGGCACATGGGTCCTGCGAGTCGAGCAGGTGGTTCCGGCGTGCTCGGCAGGTGGTCCAGGCATGTCCGGCAGGTGGTTCCAGTCTGTCCAGGACGTGGTTCCAGCGTGTCCGGCACGTGGTTCTCTTACGTCTGAGAGGTGGTTCCTGCATGCCTGGCAGGTTATTGCGGATTGTCTGCCAGGTGGTTCTCTCATAGCCAGCTGTTGATTTTGGCCTGTCAGGCAGGTGGTTCTGGTGAGTCCAGCAGGTGGCTCCGGCGTGCTCGGCAGGTGGTTCTGGCATGTCTGGCAGGTGGTTCCGGCGAGTTGAGCAGCTGGTTCCAGCCTGTCCGTCAGGTTAGGGTTAGGGATAGGGTTAGGGTTACGGTTAGGGTTAGGGTTTAGGGTTTGGGGTTAGGGGTTAGGGTTAGGGGTAGGGTTAGGGTTAGGGTTACGGTTGGGTTAGGGTTTAGGGTTAGGCTTAGGGTTAGGGGTTAGGGTTAGGGTTAGGGTTTGGGGATAGGGTTAGGGTTAGGGTTAGGGTTAGGGCCCGGCAGGTGGTTCCGGCGAGCCGAGCAGGTGGCTCCGGCGCGCCCGGCAGGTGCTTCCGCTGCGCCCGGCAGGTGGTTCCGGCGAGGCGAGCAGGTGGCTCCGGCGCGCTCGGCAGGTGCTTCCGCTGCGCCCGGCAGGTGGTTCCGGCGAGTCGAGCAGGTTGTTCCTGCGTGCTCGGCAGGTGGTTCAGTTGGGTCTGGCAGGTGGTTTCGGTCTGTTCGGGGTGTGGTTCCAGCATCTCAGGCACATGGTTTTGGCACGTCTGAGAGGTGGTTCCGGCTGGCCCAACAGGTGTTTCTGGAGTCTCCGCCAAGTGGTTCTGGCGTAGCTGGCAGGTGATGTTGGCGTGACTGGCAGGTGGCTCCAGCCAGCCCGGCAGGTGTTTCCGGAGTGTTCACCAACTGGCTGTGGCGTAGCCGGCAGGTGATTTTGGCGTGTCCGAGAGGTGGTTCTGGCGAGTCGAGCAGGTGCTTCCCTCATGCTCGGCAGGTGCTTCCGGTGTCATTGGCATGTGGTTCTGGCATGTCTGAGAGGTGGTTCCGGCATGCCTGACAGGTGATTCCGGAGTGTTCGCCAAGCGGTTCTGGCATAGGCGGCAGGTGATTTTGCCATGTCCAGAATGTGGTTCCAGCGAGTCGAACATGTGGTTCCGGCGTGTCCGGCAGGTGTTTCCGGTCTGTCCAGCAGGTGGTTCTGGGGTGTCCGGCATGAGGTTCTGGCACGTCTGAGAGGTGGTTCCGGCCGGCCCGACATGCGTTTCCGGAGTGTCCGCCACGTGGTTCAGGCACGTCTGAGAGGTGGTTCCAGCATGCCCGGCAGGTTTTCCCGGAGAGTCCTCCAAGTGGTTCTGGCGTAGCCCGCAGGTGATTTTGGTGTGTCCGGCAGGTTGTTCCGTTCTGTCCGATAGGTTGTTCCGGCATGTCCAGCACGTGCTTCTGGCACTTCTGAGAGGTGGTTCTGGCATGCCGGGCAGGTTATTCCGGAGTGTCCGGTAAGTGGTTCTGGTGTAGCCGGCAGTTCGTTTTGGCGTGTCTGGCACATGGGTCCTGCGAGTCGAGCAGGTGGTTCCGGCGTGCTCGGCAGGTGGTCCAGGCATGTCCGGCAGGTGGTTCCAGTCTGTCCAGGACGTGGTTCCAGCGTGTCCGGCACGTGGTTCTCTTACGTCTGAGAGGTGGTTCCTGCATGCCTGGCAGGTTATTGCGGATTGTCTGCCAGGTGGTTCTCTCATAGCCAGCTGTTGATTTTGGCCTGTCAGGCAGGTGGTTCTGGTGAGTCCAGCAGGTGGCTCCGGCGTGCTCGGCAGGTGGTTCTGGCATGTCTGGCAGGTGGTTCCGGCGAGTTGAGCAGCTGGTTCCAGCCTGTCCGTCAGGTTAGGGTTAGGGATAGGGTTAGGGTTACGGTTAGGGTTAGGGTTTAGGGTTTGGGGTTAGGGGTTAGGGTTAGGGGTAGGGTTAGGGTTAGGGTTACGGTTGGGTTAGGGTTTAGGGTTAGGCTTAGGGTTAGGGGTTAGGGTTAGGGTTAGGGTTTGGGGATAGGGTTAGGGTTAGGGTTAGGGTTAGGGCCCGGCAGGTGGTTCCGGCGAGCCGAGCAGGTGGCTCCGGCGCGCCCGGCAGGTGCTTCCGCTGCGCCCGGCAGGTGGTTCCGGCGAGGCGAGCAGGTGGCTCCGGCGCGCTCGGCAGGTGCTTCCGCTGCGCCCGGCAGGTGGTTCCGGCGAGTCGAGCAGGTTGTTCCTGCGTGCTCGGCAGGTGGTTCAGTTGGGTCTGGCAGGTGGTTTCGGTCTGTTCGGGGTGTGGTTCCAGCATCTCAGGCACATGGTTTTGGCACGTCTGAGAGGTGGTTCCGGCTGGCCCAACAGGTGTTTCTGGAGTCTCCGCCAAGTGGTTCTGGCGTAGCTGGCAGGTGATGTTGGCGTGACTGGCAGGTGGCTCCAGCCAGCCCGGCAGGTGTTTCCGGAGTGTTCACCAACTGGCTGTGGCGTAGCCGGCAGGTGATTTTGGCGTGTCCGACAGGTGGTTCTGGCGAGTCGAGCAGGTGCTTCCCTCATGCTCGGCAGGTGCTTCCGGTGTCATTGGCATGTGGTTCTGGCATGTCTGAGAGGTGGTTCCGGCATGCCTGACAGGTGATTCCGGAGTGTTCGCCAAGCGGTTCTGGCATAGGCGGCAGGTGATTTTGCCATGTCCAGAATGTGGTTCCAGCGAGTCGAACATGTGGTTCCGGCGTGTCCGGCAGGTGTTTCCGGTCTGTCCAGCAGGTGGTTCTGGGGTGTCCGGCATGAGGTTCTGGCACGTCTGAGAGGTGGTTCCGGCCGGCCCGACATGCGTTTCCGGAGTGTCCGCCACGTGGTTCAGGCACGTCTGAGAGGTGGTTCCAGCATGCCCGGCAGGTTTTCCCGGAGAGTCCTCCAAGTGGTTCTGGCGTAGCCCGCAGGTGATTTTGGTGTGTCCGGCAGGTTGTTCCGTTCTGTCCGATAGGTTGTTCCGGCATGTCCAGCACGTGCTTCTGGCACTTCTGAGAGGTGGTTCTGGCATGCCGGGCAGGTTATTCCGGAGTGTCCGGTAAGTGGTTCTGGTGTAGCCGGCAGTTCGTTTTGGCGTGTCTGGCACATGGGTCCTGCGAGTCGAGCAGGTGGTTCCGGCGTGCTCGGCAGGTGGTCCAGGCATGTCCGGCAGGTGGTTCCAGTCTGTCCAGGACGTGGTTCCAGCGTGTCCGGCACGTGGTTCTCTTACGTCTGAGAGGTGGTTCCTGCATGCCTGGCAGGTTATTGCGGATTGTCTGCCAGGTGGTTCTCTCATAGCCAGCTGTTGATTTTGGCCTGTCAGGCAGGTGGTTCTGGTGAGTCCAGCAGGTGGCTCCGGCGTGCTCGGCAGGTGGTTCTGGCATGTCTGGCAGGTGGTTCCGGCGAGTTGAGCAGCTGGTTCCAGCCTGTCCGTCAGGTTAGGGTTAGGGATAGGGTTAGGGTTACGGTTAGGGTTAGGGTTTAGGGTTTGGGGTTAGGGGTTAGGGTTAGGGGTAGGGTTAGGGTTAGGGTTACGGTTGGGTTAGGGTTTAGGGTTAGGCTTAGGGTTAGGGGTTAGGGTTAGGGTTAGGGTTTGGGGATAGGGTTAGGGTTAGGGTTAGGGTTAGGGCCCGGCAGGTGGTTCCGGCGAGCCGAGCAGGTGGCTCCGGCGCGCCCGGCAGGTGCTTCCGCTGCGCCCGGCAGGTGGTTCCGGCGAGGCGAGCAGGTGGCTCCGGCGCGCTCGGCAGGTGCTTCCGCTGCGCCCGGCAGGTGGTTCCGGCGAGTCGAGCAGGTTGTTCCTGCGTGCTCGGCAGGTGGTTCAGTTGGGTCTGGCAGGTGGTTTCGGTCTGTTCGGGGTGTGGTTCCAGCATCTCAGGCACATGGTTTTGGCACGTCTGAGAGGTGGTTCCGGCTGGCCCAACAGGTGTTTCTGGAGTCTCCGCCAAGTGGTTCTGGCGTAGCTGGCAGGTGATGTTGGCGTGACTGGCAGGTGGCTCCAGCCAGCCCGGCAGGTGTTTCCGGAGTGTTCACCAACTGGCTGTGGCGTAGCCGGCAGGTGATTTTGGCGTGTCCGACAGGTGGTTCTGGCGAGTCGAGCAGGTGCTTCCCTCATGCTCGGCAGGTGCTTCCGGTGTCATTGGCATGTGGTTCTGGCATGTCTGAGAGGTGGTTCCGGCATGCCTGACAGGTGATTCCGGAGTGTTCGCCAAGCGGTTCTGGCATAGGCGGCAGGTGATTTTGCCATGTCCAGAATGTGGTTCCAGCGAGTCGAACATGTGGTTCCGGCGTGTCCGGCAGGTGTTTCCGGTCTGTCCAGCAGGTGGTTCTGGGGTGTCCGGCATGAGGTTCTGGCACGTCTGAGAGGTGGTTCCGGCCGGCCCGACATGCGTTTCCGGAGTGTCCGCCACGTGGTTCAGGCACGTCTGAGAGGTGGTTCCAGCATGCCCGGCAGGTTTTCCCGGAGAGTCCTCCAAGTGGTTCTGGCGTAGCCCGCAGGTGATTTTGGTGTGTCCGGCAGGTTGTTCCGTTCTGTCCGATAGGTTGTTCCGGCATGTCCAGCACGTGCTTCTGGCACTTCTGAGAGGTGGTTCTGGCATGCCGGGCAGGTTATTCCGGAGTGTCCGGTAAGTGGTTCTGGTGTAGCCGGCAGTTCGTTTTGGCGTGTCTGGCACATGGGTCCTGCGAGTCGAGCAGGTGGTTCCGGCGTGCTCGGCAGGTGGTCCAGGCATGTCCGGCAGGTGGTTCCAGTCTGTCCAGGACGTGGTTCCAGCGTGTCCGGCACGTGGTTCTCTTACGTCTGAGAGGTGGTTCCTGCATGCCTGGCAGGTTATTGCGGATTGTCTGCCAGGTGGTTCTCTCATAGCCAGCTGTTGATTTTGGCCTGTCAGGCAGGTGGTTCTGGTGAGTCCAGCAGGTGGCTCCGGCGTGCTCGGCAGGTGGTTCTGGCATGTCTGGCAGGTGGTTCCGGCGAGTTGAGCAGCTGGTTCCAGCCTGTCCGTCAGGTTAGGGTTAGGGATAGGGTTAGGGTTACGGTTAGGGTTAGGGTTTAGGGTTTGGGGTTAGGGGTTAGGGTTAGGGGTAGGGTTAGGGTTAGGGTTACGGTTGGGTTAGGGTTTAGGGTTAGGCTTAGGGTTAGGGGTTAGGGTTAGGGTTAGGGTTTGGGGATAGGGTTAGGGTTAGGGTTAGGGTTAGGGCCCGGCAGGTGGTTCCGGCGAGCCGAGCAGGTGGCTCCGGCGCGCCCGGCAGGTGCTTCCGCTGCGCCCGGCAGGTGGTTCCGGCGAGGCGAGCAGGTGGCTCCGGCGCGCTCGGCAGGTGCTTCCGCTGCGCCCGGCAGGTGGTTCCGGCGAGTCGAGCAGGTTGTTCCTGCGTGCTCGGCAGGTGGTTCAGTTGGGTCTGGCAGGTGGTTTCGGTCTGTTCGGGGTGTGGTTCCAGCATCTCAGGCACATGGTTTTGGCACGTCTGAGAGGTGGTTCCGGCTGGCCCAACAGGTGTTTCTGGAGTCTCCGCCAAGTGGTTCTGGCGTAGCTGGCAGGTGATGTTGGCGTGACTGGCAGGTGGCTCCAGCCAGCCCGGCAGGTGTTTCCGGAGTGTTCACCAACTGGCTGTGGCGTAGCCGGCAGGTGATTTTGGCGTGTCCGACAGGTGGTTCTGGCGAGTCGAGCAGGTGCTTCCCTCATGCTCGGCAGGTGCTTCCGGTGTCATTGGCATGTGGTTCTGGCATGTCTGAGAGGTGGTTCCGGCATGCCTGACAGGTGATTCCGGAGTGTTCGCCAAGCGGTTCTGGCATAGGCGGCAGGTGATTTTGCCATGTCCAGAATGTGGTTCCAGCGAGTCGAACATGTGGTTCCGGCGTGTCCGGCAGGTGTTTCCGGTCTGTCCAGCAGGTGGTTCTGGGGTGTCCGGCATGAGGTTCTGGCACGTCTGAGAGGTGGTTCCGGCCGGCCCGACATGCGTTTCCGGAGTGTCCGCCACGTGGTTCAGGCACGTCTGAGAGGTGGTTCCAGCATGCCCGGCAGGTTTTCCCGGAGAGTCCTCCAAGTGGTTCTGGCGTAGCCCGCAGGTGATTTTGGTGTGTCCGGCAGGTTGTTCCGTTCTGTCCGATAGGTTGTTCCGGCATGTCCAGCACGTGCTTCTGGCACTTCTGAGAGGTGGTTCTGGCATGCCGGGCAGGTTATTCCGGAGTGTCCGGTAAGTGGTTCTGGTGTAGCCGGCAGTTCGTTTTGGCGTGTCTGGCACATGGGTCCTGCGAGTCGAGCAGGTGGTTCCGGCGTGCTCGGCAGGTGGTCCAGGCATGTCCGGCAGGTGGTTCCAGTCTGTCCAGGACGTGGTTCCAGCGTGTCCGGCACGTGGTTCTCTTACGTCTGAGAGGTGGTTCCTGCATGCCTGGCAGGTTATTGCGGATTGTCTGCCAGGTGGTTCTCTCATAGCCAGCTGTTGATTTTGGCCTGTCAGGCAGGTGGTTCTGGTGAGTCCAGCAGGTGGCTCCGGCGTGCTCGGCAGGTGGTTCTGGCATGTCTGGCAGGTGGTTCCGGCGAGTTGAGCAGCTGGTTCCAGCCTGTCCGTCAGGTTAGGGTTAGGGATAGGGTTAGGGTTACGGTTAGGGTTAGGGTTTAGGGTTTGGGGTTAGGGGTTAGGGTTAGGGGTAGGGTTAGGGTTAGGGTTACGGTTGGGTTAGGGTTTAGGGTTAGGCTTAGGGTTAGGGGTTAGGGTTAGGGTTAGGGTTTGGGGATAGGGTTAGGGTTAGGGTTAGGGTTAGGGCCCGGCAGGTGGTTCCGGCGAGCCGAGCAGGTGGCTCCGGCGCGCCCGGCAGGTGCTTCCGCTGCGCCCGGCAGGTGGTTCCGGCGAGGCGAGCAGGTGGCTCCGGCGCGCTCGGCAGGTGCTTCCGCTGCGCCCGGCAGGTGGTTCCGGCGAGTCGAGCAGGTTGTTCCTGCGTGCTCGGCAGGTGGTTCAGTTGGGTCTGGCAGGTGGTTTCGGTCTGTTCGGGGTGTGGTTCCAGCATCTCAGGCACATGGTTTTGGCACGTCTGAGAGGTGGTTCCGGCTGGCCCAACAGGTGTTTCTGGAGTCTCCGCCAAGTGGTTCTGGCGTAGCTGGCAGGTGATGTTGGCGTGACTGGCAGGTGGCTCCAGCCAGCCCGGCAGGTGTTTCCGGAGTGTTCACCAACTGGCTGTGGCGTAGCCGGCAGGTGATTTTGGCGTGTCCGACAGGTGGTTCTGGCGAGTCGAGCAGGTGCTTCCCTCATGCTCGGCAGGTGCTTCCGGTGTCATTGGCATGTGGTTCTGGCATGTCTGAGAGGTGGTTCCGGCATGCCTGACAGGTGATTCCGGAGTGTTCGCCAAGCGGTTCTGGCATAGGCGGCAGGTGATTTTGCCATGTCCAGAATGTGGTTCCAGCGAGTCGAACATGTGGTTCCGGCGTGTCCGGCAGGTGTTTCCGGTCTGTCCAGCAGGTGGTTCTGGGGTGTCCGGCATGAGGTTCTGGCACGTCTGAGAGGTGGTTCCGGCCGGCCCGACATGCGTTTCCGGAGTGTCCGCCACGTGGTTCAGGCACGTCTGAGAGGTGGTTCCAGCATGCCCGGCAGGTTTTCCCGGAGAGTCCTCCAAGTGGTTCTGGCGTAGCCCGCAGGTGATTTTGGTGTGTCCGGCAGGTTGTTCCGTTCTGTCCGATAGGTTGTTCCGGCATGTCCAGCACGTGCTTCTGGCACTTCTGAGAGGTGGTTCTGGCATGCCGGGCAGGTTATTCCGGAGTGTCCGGTAAGTGGTTCTGGTGTAGCCGGCAGTTCGTTTTGGCGTGTCTGGCACATGGGTCCTGCGAGTCGAGCAGGTGGTTCCGGCGTGCTCGGCAGGTGGTCCAGGCATGTCCGGCAGGTGGTTCCAGTCTGTCCAGGACGTGGTTCCAGCGTGTCCGGCACGTGGTTCTCTTACGTCTGAGAGGTGGTTCCTGCATGCCTGGCAGGTTATTGCGGATTGTCTGCCAGGTGGTTCTCTCATAGCCAGCTGTTGATTTTGGCCTGTCAGGCAGGTGGTTCTGGTGAGTCCAGCAGGTGGCTCCGGCGTGCTCGGCAGGTGGTTCTGGCATGTCTGGCAGGTGGTTCCGGCGAGTTGAGCAGCTGGTTCCAGCCTGTCCGTCAGGTTAGGGTTAGGGATAGGGTTAGGGTTACGGTTAGGGTTAGGGTTTAGGGTTTGGGGTTAGGGGTTAGGGTTAGGGGTAGGGTTAGGGTTAGGGTTACGGTTGGGTTAGGGTTTAGGGTTAGGCTTAGGGTTAGGGGTTAGGGTTAGGGTTAGGGTTTGGGGATAGGGTTAGGGTTAGGGTTAGGGTTAGGGCCCGGCAGGTGGTTCCGGCGAGCCGAGCAGGTGGCTCCGGCGCGCCCGGCAGGTGCTTCCGCTGCGCCCGGCAGGTGGTTCCGGCGAGGCGAGCAGGTGGCTCCGGCGCGCTCGGCAGGTGCTTCCGCTGCGCCCGGCAGGTGGTTCCGGCGAGTCGAGCAGGTTGTTCCTGCGTGCTCGGCAGGTGGTTCAGTTGGGTCTGGCAGGTGGTTTCGGTCTGTTCGGGGTGTGGTTCCAGCATCTCAGGCACATGGTTTTGGCACGTCTGAGAGGTGGTTCCGGCTGGCCCAACAGGTGTTTCTGGAGTCTCCGCCAAGTGGTTCTGGCGTAGCTGGCAGGTGATGTTGGCGTGACTGGCAGGTGGCTCCAGCCAGCCCGGCAGGTGTTTCCGGAGTGTTCACCAACTGGCTGTGGCGTAGCCGGCAGGTGATTTTGGCGTGTCCGACAGGTGGTTCTGGCGAGTCGAGCAGGTGCTTCCCTCATGCTCGGCAGGTGCTTCCGGTGTCATTGGCATGTGGTTCTGGCATGTCTGAGAGGTGGTTCCGGCATGCCTGACAGGTGATTCCGGAGTGTTCGCCAAGCGGTTCTGGCATAGGCGGCAGGTGATTTTGCCATGTCCAGAATGTGGTTCCAGCGAGTCGAACATGTGGTTCCGGCGTGTCCGGCAGGTGTTTCCGGTCTGTCCAGCAGGTGGTTCTGGGGTGTCCGGCATGAGGTTCTGGCACGTCTGAGAGGTGGTTCCGGCCGGCCCGACATGCGTTTCCGGAGTGTCCGCCACGTGGTTCAGGCACGTCTGAGAGGTGGTTCCAGCATGCCCGGCAGGTTTTCCCGGAGAGTCCTCCAAGTGGTTCTGGCGTAGCCCGCAGGTGATTTTGGTGTGTCCGGCAGGTTGTTCCGTTCTGTCCGATAGGTTGTTCCGGCATGTCCAGCACGTGCTTCTGGCACTTCTGAGAGGTGGTTCTGGCATGCCGGGCAGGTTATTCCGGAGTGTCCGGTAAGTGGTTCTGGTGTAGCCGGCAGTTCGTTTTGGCGTGTCTGGCACATGGGTCCTGCGAGTCGAGCAGGTGGTTCCGGCGTGCTCGGCAGGTGGTCCAGGCATGTCCGGCAGGTGGTTCCAGTCTGTCCAGGACGTGGTTCCAGCGTGTCCGGCACGTGGTTCTCTTACGTCTGAGAGGTGGTTCCTGCATGCCTGGCAGGTTATTGCGGATTGTCTGCCAGGTGGTTCTCTCATAGCCAGCTGTTGATTTTGGCCTGTCAGGCAGGTGGTTCTGGTGAGTCCAGCAGGTGGCTCCGGCGTGCTCGGCAGGTGGTTCTGGCATGTCTGGCAGGTGGTTCCGGCGAGTTGAGCAGCTGGTTCCAGCCTGTCCGTCAGGTTAGGGTTAGGGATAGGGTTAGGGTTACGGTTAGGGTTAGGGTTTAGGGTTTGGGGTTAGGGGTTAGGGTTAGGGGTAGGGTTAGGGTTAGGGTTACGGTTGGGTTAGGGTTTAGGGTTAGGCTTAGGGTTAGGGGTTAGGGTTAGGGTTAGGGTTTGGGGATAGGGTTAGGGTTAGGGTTAGGGTTAGGGCCCGGCAGGTGGTTCCGGCGAGCCGAGCAGGTGGCTCCGGCGCGCCCGGCAGGTGCTTCCGCTGCGCCCGGCAGGTGGTTCCGGCGAGGCGAGCAGGTGGCTCCGGCGCGCTCGGCAGGTGCTTCCGCTGCGCCCGGCAGGTGGTTCCGGCGAGTCGAGCAGGTTGTTCCTGCGTGCTCGGCAGGTGGTTCAGTTGGGTCTGGCAGGTGGTTTCGGTCTGTTCGGGGTGTGGTTCCAGCATCTCAGGCACATGGTTTTGGCACGTCTGAGAGGTGGTTCCGGCTGGCCCAACAGGTGTTTCTGGAGTCTCCGCCAAGTGGTTCTGGCGTAGCTGGCAGGTGATGTTGGCGTGACTGGCAGGTGGCTCCAGCCAGCCCGGCAGGTGTTTCCGGAGTGTTCACCAACTGGCTGTGGCGTAGCCGGCAGGTGATTTTGGCGTGTCCGACAGGTGGTTCTGGCGAGTCGAGCAGGTGCTTCCCTCATGCTCGGCAGGTGCTTCCGGTGTCATTGGCATGTGGTTCTGGCATGTCTGAGAGGTGGTTCCGGCATGCCTGACAGGTGATTCCGGAGTGTTCGCCAAGCGGTTCTGGCATAGGCGGCAGGTGATTTTGCCATGTCCAGAATGTGGTTCCAGCGAGTCGAACATGTGGTTCCGGCGTGTCCGGCAGGTGTTTCCGGTCTGTCCAGCAGGTGGTTCTGGGGTGTCCGGCATGAGGTTCTGGCACGTCTGAGAGGTGGTTCCGGCCGGCCCGACATGCGTTTCCGGAGTGTCCGCCACGTGGTTCAGGCACGTCTGAGAGGTGGTTCCAGCATGCCCGGCAGGTTTTCCCGGAGAGTCCTCCAAGTGGTTCTGGCGTAGCCCGCAGGTGATTTTGGTGTGTCCGGCAGGTTGTTCCGTTCTGTCCGATAGGTTGTTCCGGCATGTCCAGCACGTGCTTCTGGCACTTCTGAGAGGTGGTTCTGGCATGCCGGGCAGGTTATTCCGGAGTGTCCGGTAAGTGGTTCTGGTGTAGCCGGCAGTTCGTTTTGGCGTGTCTGGCACATGGGTCCTGCGAGTCGAGCAGGTGGTTCCGGCGTGCTCGGCAGGTGGTCCAGGCATGTCCGGCAGGTGGTTCCAGTCTGTCCAGGACGTGGTTCCAGCGTGTCCGGCACGTGGTTCTCTTACGTCTGAGAGGTGGTTCCTGCATGCCTGGCAGGTTATTGCGGATTGTCTGCCAGGTGGTTCTCTCATAGCCAGCTGTTGATTTTGGCCTGTCAGGCAGGTGGTTCTGGTGAGTCCAGCAGGTGGCTCCGGCGTGCTCGGCAGGTGGTTCTGGCATGTCTGGCAGGTGGTTCCGGCGAGTTGAGCAGCTGGTTCCAGCCTGTCCGTCAGGTTAGGGTTAGGGATAGGGTTAGGGTTACGGTTAGGGTTAGGGTTTAGGGTTTGGGGTTAGGGGTTAGGGTTAGGGGTAGGGTTAGGGTTAGGGTTACGGTTGGGTTAGGGTTTAGGGTTAGGCTTAGGGTTAGGGGTTAGGGTTAGGGTTAGGGTTTGGGGATAGGGTTAGGGTTAGGGTTAGGGTTAGGGCCCGGCAGGTGGTTCCGGCGAGCCGAGCAGGTGGCTCCGGCGCGCCCGGCAGGTGCTTCCGCTGCGCCCGGCAGGTGGTTCCGGCGAGGCGAGCAGGTGGCTCCGGCGCGCTCGGCAGGTGCTTCCGCTGCGCCCGGCAGGTGGTTCCGGCGAGTCGAGCAGGTTGTTCCTGCGTGCTCGGCAGGTGGTTCAGTTGGGTCTGGCAGGTGGTTTCGGTCTGTTCGGGGTGTGGTTCCAGCATCTCAGGCACATGGTTTTGGCACGTCTGAGAGGTGGTTCCGGCTGGCCCAACAGGTGTTTCTGGAGTCTCCGCCAAGTGGTTCTGGCGTAGCTGGCAGGTGATGTTGGCGTGACTGGCAGGTGGCTCCAGCCAGCCCGGCAGGTGTTTCCGGAGTGTTCACCAACTGGCTGTGGCGTAGCCGGCAGGTGATTTTGGCGTGTCCGACAGGTGGTTCTGGCGAGTCGAGCAGGTGCTTCCCTCATGCTCGGCAGGTGCTTCCGGTGTCATTGGCATGTGGTTCTGGCATGTCTGAGAGGTGGTTCCGGCATGCCTGACAGGTGATTCCGGAGTGTTCGCCAAGCGGTTCTGGCATAGGCGGCAGGTGATTTTGCCATGTCCAGAATGTGGTTCCAGCGAGTCGAACATGTGGTTCCGGCGTGTCCGGCAGGTGTTTCCGGTCTGTCCAGCAGGTGGTTCTGGGGTGTCCGGCATGAGGTTCTGGCACGTCTGAGAGGTGGTTCCGGCCGGCCCGACATGCGTTTCCGGAGTGTCCGCCACGTGGTTCAGGCACGTCTGAGAGGTGGTTCCAGCATGCCCGGCAGGTTTTCCCGGAGAGTCCTCCAAGTGGTTCTGGCGTAGCCCGCAGGTGATTTTGGTGTGTCCGGCAGGTTGTTCCGTTCTGTCCGATAGGTTGTTCCGGCATGTCCAGCACGTGCTTCTGGCACTTCTGAGAGGTGGTTCTGGCATGCCGGGCAGGTTATTCCGGAGTGTCCGGTAAGTGGTTCTGGTGTAGCCGGCAGTTCGTTTTGGCGTGTCTGGCACATGGGTCCTGCGAGTCGAGCAGGTGGTTCCGGCGTGCTCGGCAGGTGGTCCAGGCATGTCCGGCAGGTGGTTCCAGTCTGTCCAGGACGTGGTTCCAGCGTGTCCGGCACGTGGTTCTCTTACGTCTGAGAGGTGGTTCCTGCATGCCTGGCAGGTTATTGCGGATTGTCTGCCAGGTGGTTCTCTCATAGCCAGCTGTTGATTTTGGCCTGTCAGGCAGGTGGTTCTGGTGAGTCCAGCAGGTGGCTCCGGCGTGCTCGGCAGGTGGTTCTGGCATGTCTGGCAGGTGGTTCCGGCGAGTTGAGCAGCTGGTTCCAGCCTGTCCGTCAGGTTAGGGTTAGGGATAGGGTTAGGGTTACGGTTAGGGTTAGGGTTTAGGGTTTGGGGTTAGGGGTTAGGGTTAGGGGTAGGGTTAGGGTTAGGGTTACGGTTGGGTTAGGGTTTAGGGTTAGGCTTAGGGTTAGGGGTTAGGGTTAGGGTTAGGGTTTGGGGATAGGGTTAGGGTTAGGGTTAGGGTTAGGGCCCGGCAGGTGGTTCCGGCGAGCCGAGCAGGTGGCTCCGGCGCGCCCGGCAGGTGCTTCCGCTGCGCCCGGCAGGTGGTTCCGGCGAGGCGAGCAGGTGGCTCCGGCGCGCTCGGCAGGTGCTTCCGCTGCGCCCGGCAGGTGGTTCCGGCGAGTCGAGCAGGTTGTTCCTGCGTGCTCGGCAGGTGGTTCAGTTGGGTCTGGCAGGTGGTTTCGGTCTGTTCGGGGTGTGGTTCCAGCATCTCAGGCACATGGTTTTGGCACGTCTGAGAGGTGGTTCCGGCTGGCCCAACAGGTGTTTCTGGAGTCTCCGCCAAGTGGTTCTGGCGTAGCTGGCAGGTGATGTTGGCGTGACTGGCAGGTGGCTCCAGCCAGCCCGGCAGGTGTTTCCGGAGTGTTCACCAACTGGCTGTGGCGTAGCCGGCAGGTGATTTTGGCGTGTCCGACAGGTGGTTCTGGCGAGTCGAGCAGGTGCTTCCCTCATGCTCGGCAGGTGCTTCCGGTGTCATTGGCATGTGGTTCTGGCATGTCTGAGAGGTGGTTCCGGCATGCCTGACAGGTGATTCCGGAGTGTTCGCCAAGCGGTTCTGGCATAGGCGGCAGGTGATTTTGCCATGTCCAGAATGTGGTTCCAGCGAGTCGAACATGTGGTTCCGGCGTGTCCGGCAGGTGTTTCCGGTCTGTCCAGCAGGTGGTTCTGGGGTGTCCGGCATGAGGTTCTGGCACGTCTGAGAGGTGGTTCCGGCCGGCCCGACATGCGTTTCCGGAGTGTCCGCCACGTGGTTCAGGCACGTCTGAGAGGTGGTTCCAGCATGCCCGGCAGGTTTTCCCGGAGAGTCCTCCAAGTGGTTCTGGCGTAGCCCGCAGGTGATTTTGGTGTGTCCGGCAGGTTGTTCCGTTCTGTCCGATAGGTTGTTCCGGCATGTCCAGCACGTGCTTCTGGCACTTCTGAGAGGTGGTTCTGGCATGCCGGGCAGGTTATTCCGGAGTGTCCGGTAAGTGGTTCTGGTGTAGCCGGCAGTTCGTTTTGGCGTGTCTGGCACATGGGTCCTGCGAGTCGAGCAGGTGGTTCCGGCGTGCTCGGCAGGTGGTCCAGGCATGTCCGGCAGGTGGTTCCAGTCTGTCCAGGACGTGGTTCCAGCGTGTCCGGCACGTGGTTCTCTTACGTCTGAGAGGTGGTTCCTGCATGCCTGGCAGGTTATTGCGGATTGTCTGCCAGGTGGTTCTCTCATAGCCAGCTGTTGATTTTGGCCTGTCAGGCAGGTGGTTCTGGTGAGTCCAGCAGGTGGCTCCGGCGTGCTCGGCAGGTGGTTCTGGCATGTCTGGCAGGTGGTTCCGGCGAGTTGAGCAGCTGGTTCCAGCCTGTCCGTCAGGTTAGGGTTAGGGATAGGGTTAGGGTTACGGTTAGGGTTAGGGTTTAGGGTTTGGGGTTAGGGGTTAGGGTTAGGGGTAGGGTTAGGGTTAGGGTTACGGTTGGGTTAGGGTTTAGGGTTAGGCTTAGGGTTAGGGGTTAGGGTTAGGGTTAGGGTTTGGGGATAGGGTTAGGGTTAGGGTTAGGGTTAGGGCCCGGCAGGTGGTTCCGGCGAGCCGAGCAGGTGGCTCCGGCGCGCCCGGCAGGTGCTTCCGCTGCGCCCGGCAGGTGGTTCCGGCGAGGCGAGCAGGTGGCTCCGGCGCGCTCGGCAGGTGCTTCCGCTGCGCCCGGCAGGTGGTTCCGGCGAGTCGAGCAGGTTGTTCCTGCGTGCTCGGCAGGTGGTTCAGTTGGGTCTGGCAGGTGGTTTCGGTCTGTTCGGGGTGTGGTTCCAGCATCTCAGGCACATGGTTTTGGCACGTCTGAGAGGTGGTTCCGGCTGGCCCAACAGGTGTTTCTGGAGTCTCCGCCAAGTGGTTCTGGCGTAGCTGGCAGGTGATGTTGGCGTGACTGGCAGGTGGCTCCAGCCAGCCCGGCAGGTGTTTCCGGAGTGTTCACCAACTGGCTGTGGCGTAGCCGGCAGGTGATTTTGGCGTGTCCGACAGGTGGTTCTGGCGAGTCGAGCAGGTGCTTCCCTCATGCTCGGCAGGTGCTTCCGGTGTCATTGGCATGTGGTTCTGGCATGTCTGAGAGGTGGTTCCGGCATGCCTGACAGGTGATTCCGGAGTGTTCGCCAAGCGGTTCTGGCATAGGCGGCAGGTGATTTTGCCATGTCCAGAATGTGGTTCCAGCGAGTCGAACATGTGGTTCCGGCGTGTCCGGCAGGTGTTTCCGGTCTGTCCAGCAGGTGGTTCTGGGGTGTCCGGCATGAGGTTCTGGCACGTCTGAGAGGTGGTTCCGGCCGGCCCGACATGCGTTTCCGGAGTGTCCGCCACGTGGTTCAGGCACGTCTGAGAGGTGGTTCCAGCATGCCCGGCAGGTTTTCCCGGAGAGTCCTCCAAGTGGTTCTGGCGTAGCCCGCAGGTGATTTTGGTGTGTCCGGCAGGTTGTTCCGTTCTGTCCGATAGGTTGTTCCGGCATGTCCAGCACGTGCTTCTGGCACTTCTGAGAGGTGGTTCTGGCATGCCGGGCAGGTTATTCCGGAGTGTCCGGTAAGTGGTTCTGGTGTAGCCGGCAGTTCGTTTTGGCGTGTCTGGCACATGGGTCCTGCGAGTCGAGCAGGTGGTTCCGGCGTGCTCGGCAGGTGGTCCAGGCATGTCCGGCAGGTGGTTCCAGTCTGTCCAGGACGTGGTTCCAGCGTGTCCGGCACGTGGTTCTCTTACGTCTGAGAGGTGGTTCCTGCATGCCTGGCAGGTTATTGCGGATTGTCTGCCAGGTGGTTCTCTCATAGCCAGCTGTTGATTTTGGCCTGTCAGGCAGGTGGTTCTGGTGAGTCCAGCAGGTGGCTCCGGCGTGCTCGGCAGGTGGTTCTGGCATGTCTGGCAGGTGGTTCCGGCGAGTTGAGCAGCTGGTTCCAGCCTGTCCGTCAGGTTAGGGTTAGGGATAGGGTTAGGGTTACGGTTAGGGTTAGGGTTTAGGGTTTGGGGTTAGGGGTTAGGGTTAGGGGTAGGGTTAGGGTTAGGGTTACGGTTGGGTTAGGGTTTAGGGTTAGGCTTAGGGTTAGGGGTTAGGGTTAGGGTTAGGGTTTGGGGATAGGGTTAGGGTTAGGGTTAGGGTTAGGGCCCGGCAGGTGGTTCCGGCGAGCCGAGCAGGTGGCTCCGGCGCGCCCGGCAGGTGCTTCCGCTGCGCCCGGCAGGTGGTTCCGGCGAGGCGAGCAGGTGGCTCCGGCGCGCTCGGCAGGTGCTTCCGCTGCGCCCGGCAGGTGGTTCCGGCGAGTCGAGCAGGTTGTTCCTGCGTGCTCGGCAGGTGGTTCAGTTGGGTCTGGCAGGTGGTTTCGGTCTGTTCGGGGTGTGGTTCCAGCATCTCAGGCACATGGTTTTGGCACGTCTGAGAGGTGGTTCCGGCTGGCCCAACAGGTGTTTCTGGAGTCTCCGCCAAGTGGTTCTGGCGTAGCTGGCAGGTGATGTTGGCGTGACTGGCAGGTGGCTCCAGCCAGCCCGGCAGGTGTTTCCGGAGTGTTCACCAACTGGCTGTGGCGTAGCCGGCAGGTGATTTTGGCGTGTCCGAGAGGTGGTTCTGGCGAGTCGAGCACTTGCTTCCCTCATGCTCGGCAGGTGCTTCCGGTGTCATTGGCATGTGGTTCTGGCATGTCTGAGAGGTGGTTCCGGCATGCCTGACAGGTGATTCCGGAGTGTTCGCCAAGCGGTTCTGGCATAGGCGGCAGGTGATTTTGCCATGTCCAGAATGTGGTTCCAGCGAGTCGAACATGTGGTTCCGGCGTGTCCGGCAGGTGTTTCCGGTCTGTCCAGCAGGTGGTTCTGGGGTGTCCGGCATGAGGTTCTGGCACGTCTGAGAGGTGGTTCCGGCCGGCCCGACATGCGTTTCCGGAGTGTCCGCCACGTGGTTCAGGCACGTCTGAGAGGTGGTTCCAGCATGCCCGGCAGGTTTTCCCGGAGAGTCCTCCAAGTGGTTCTGGCGTAGCCCGCAGGTGATTTTGGTGTGTCCGGCAGGTTGTTCCGTTCTGTCCGATAGGTTGTTCCGGCATGTCCAGCACGTGCTTCTGGCACTTCTGAGAGGTGGTTCTGGCATGCCGGGCAGGTTATTCCGGAGTGTCCGGTAAGTGGTTCTGGTGTAGCCGGCAGTTCGTTTTGGCGTGTCTGGCACATGGGTCCTGCGAGTCGAGCAGGTGGTTCCGGCGTGCTCGGCAGGTGGTCCAGGCATGTCCGGCAGGTGGTTCCAGTCTGTCCAGGACGTGGTTCCAGCGTGTCCGGCACGTGGTTCTCTTACGTCTGAGAGGTGGTTCCTGCATGCCTGGCAGGTTATTGCGGATTGTCTGCCAGGTGGTTCTCTCATAGCCAGCTGTTGATTTTGGCCTGTCAGGCAGGTGGTTCTGGTGAGTCCAGCAGGTGGCTCCGGCGTGCTCGGCAGGTGGTTCTGGCATGTCTGGCAGGTGGTTCCGGCGAGTTGAGCAGCTGGTTCCAGCCTGTCCGTCAGGTTAGGGTTAGGGATAGGGTTAGGGTTACGGTTAGGGTTAGGGTTTAGGGTTTGGGGTTAGGGGTTAGGGTTAGGGGTAGGGTTAGGGTTAGGGTTACGGTTGGGTTAGGGTTTAGGGTTAGGCTTAGGGTTAGGGGTTAGGGTTAGGGTTAGGGTTTGGGGATAGGGTTAGGGTTAGGGTTAGGGTTAGGGCCCGGCAGGTGGTTCCGGCGAGCCGAGCAGGTGGCTCCGGCGCGCCCGGCAGGTGCTTCCGCTGCGCCCGGCAGGTGGTTCCGGCGAGGCGAGCAGGTGGCTCCGGCGCGCTCGGCAGGTGCTTCCGCTGCGCCCGGCAGGTGGTTCCGGCGAGTCGAGCAGGTTGTTCCTGCGTGCTCGGCAGGTGGTTCAGTTGGGTCTGGCAGGTGGTTTCGGTCTGTTCGGGGTGTGGTTCCAGCATCTCAGGCACATGGTTTTGGCACGTCTGAGAGGTGGTTCCGGCTGGCCCAACAGGTGTTTCTGGAGTCTCCGCCAAGTGGTTCTGGCGTAGCTGGCAGGTGATGTTGGCGTGACTGGCAGGTGGCTCCAGCCAGCCCGGCAGGTGTTTCCGGAGTGTTCACCAACTGGCTGTGGCGTAGCCGGCAGGTGATTTTGGCGTGTCCGAGAGGTGGTTCTGGCGAGTCGAGCAGGTGCTTCCCTCATGCTCGGCAGGTGCTTCCGGTGTCATTGGCATGTGGTTCTGGCATGTCTGAGAGGTGGTTCCGGCATGCCTGACAGGTGATTCCGGAGTGTTCGCCAAGCGGTTCTGGCATAGGCGGCAGGTGATTTTGCCATGTCCAGAATGTGGTTCCAGCGAGTCGAACATGTGGTTCCGGCGTGTCCGGCAGGTGTTTCCGGTCTGTCCAGCAGGTGGTTCTGGGGTGTCCGGCATGAGGTTCTGGCACGTCTGAGAGGTGGTTCCGGCCGGCCCGACATGCGTTTCCGGAGTGTCCGCCACGTGGTTCAGGCACGTCTGAGAGGTGGTTCCAGCATGCCCGGCAGGTTTTCCCGGAGAGTCCTCCAAGTGGTTCTGGCGTAGCCCGCAGGTGATTTTGGTGTGTCCGGCAGGTTGTTCCGTTCTGTCCGATAGGTTGTTCCGGCATGTCCAGCACGTGCTTCTGGCACTTCTGAGAGGTGGTTCTGGCATGCCGGGCAGGTTATTCCGGAGTGTCCGGTAAGTGGTTCTGGTGTAGCCGGCAGTTCGTTTTGGCGTGTCTGGCACATGGGTCCTGCGAGTCGAGCAGGTGGTTCCGGCGTGCTCGGCAGGTGGTCCAGGCATGTCCGGCAGGTGGTTCCAGTCTGTCCAGGACGTGGTTCCAGCGTGTCCGGCACGTGGTTCTCTTACGTCTGAGAGGTGGTTCCTGCATGCCTGGCAGGTTATTGCGGATTGTCTGCCAGGTGGTTCTCTCATAGCCAGCTGTTGATTTTGGCCTGTCAGGCAGGTGGTTCTGGTGAGTCCAGCAGGTGGCTCCGGCGTGCTCGGCAGGTGGTTCTGGCATGTCTGGCAGGTGGTTCCGGCGAGTTGAGCAGCTGGTTCCAGCCTGTCCGTCAGGTTAGGGTTAGGGATAGGGTTAGGGTTACGGTTAGGGTTAGGGTTTAGGGTTTGGGGTTAGGGGTTAGGGTTAGGGGTAGGGTTAGGGTTAGGGTTACGGTTGGGTTAGGGTTTAGGGTTAGGCTTAGGGTTAGGGGTTAGGGTTAGGGTTAGGGTTTGGGGATAGGGTTAGGGTTAGGGTTAGGGTTAGGGCCCGGCAGGTGGTTCCGGCGAGCCGAGCAGGTGGCTCCGGCGCGCCCGGCAGGTGCTTCCGCTGCGCCCGGCAGGTGGTTCCGGCGAGGCGAGCAGGTGGCTCCGGCGCGCTCGGCAGGTGCTTCCGCTGCGCCCGGCAGGTGGTTCCGGCGAGTCGAGCAGGTTGTTCCTGCGTGCTCGGCAGGTGGTTCAGTTGGGTCTGGCAGGTGGTTTCGGTCTGTTCGGGGTGTGGTTCCAGCATCTCAGGCACATGGTTTTGGCACGTCTGAGAGGTGGTTCCGGCTGGCCCAACAGGTGTTTCTGGAGTCTCCGCCAAGTGGTTCTGGCGTAGCTGGCAGGTGATGTTGGCGTGACTGGCAGGTGGCTCCAGCCAGCCCGGCAGGTGTTTCCGGAGTGTTCACCAACTGGCTGTGGCGTAGCCGGCAGGTGATTTTGGCGTGTCCGACAGGTGGTTCTGGCGAGTCGAGCAGGTGCTTCCCTCATGCTCGGCAGGTGCTTCCGGTGTCATTGGCATGTGGTTCTGGCATGTCTGAGAGGTGGTTCCGGCATGCCTGACAGGTGATTCCGGAGTGTTCGCCAAGCGGTTCTGGCATAGGCGGCAGGTGATTTTGCCATGTCCAGAATGTGGTTCCAGCGAGTCGAACATGTGGTTCCGGCGTGTCCGGCAGGTGTTTCCGGTCTGTCCAGCAGGTGGTTCTGGGGTGTCCGGCATGAGGTTCTGGCACGTCTGAGAGGTGGTTCCGGCCGGCCCGACATGCGTTTCCGGAGTGTCCGCCACGTGGTTCAGGCACGTCTGAGAGGTGGTTCCAGCATGCCCGGCAGGTTTTCCCGGAGAGTCCTCCAAGTGGTTCTGGCGTAGCCCGCAGGTGATTTTGGTGTGTCCGGCAGGTTGTTCCGTTCTGTCCGATAGGTTGTTCCGGCATGTCCAGCACGTGCTTCTGGCACTTCTGAGAGGTGGTTCTGGCATGCCGGGCAGGTTATTCCGGAGTGTCCGGTAAGTGGTTCTGGTGTAGCCGGCAGTTCGTTTTGGCGTGTCTGGCACATGGGTCCTGCGAGTCGAGCAGGTGGTTCCGGCGTGCTCGGCAGGTGGTCCAGGCATGTCCGGCAGGTGGTTCCAGTCTGTCCAGGACGTGGTTCCAGCGTGTCCGGCACGTGGTTCTCTTACGTCTGAGAGGTGGTTCCTGCATGCCTGGCAGGTTATTGCGGATTGTCTGCCAGGTGGTTCTCTCATAGCCAGCTGTTGATTTTGGCCTGTCAGGCAGGTGGTTCTGGTGAGTCCAGCAGGTGGCTCCGGCGTGCTCGGCAGGTGGTTCTGGCATGTCTGGCAGGTGGTTCCGGCGAGTTGAGCAGCTGGTTCCAGCCTGTCCGTCAGGTTAGGGTTAGGGATAGGGTTAGGGTTACGGTTAGGGTTAGGGTTTAGGGTTTGGGGTTAGGGGTTAGGGTTAGGGGTAGGGTTAGGGTTAGGGTTACGGTTGGGTTAGGGTTTAGGGTTAGGCTTAGGGTTAGGGGTTAGGGTTAGGGTTAGGGTTTGGGGATAGGGTTAGGGTTAGGGTTAGGGTTAGGGCCCGGCAGGTGGTTCCGGCGAGCCGAGCAGGTGGCTCCGGCGCGCCCGGCAGGTGCTTCCGCTGCGCCCGGCAGGTGGTTCCGGCGAGGCGAGCAGGTGGCTCCGGCGCGCTCGGCAGGTGCTTCCGCTGCGCCCGGCAGGTGGTTCCGGCGAGTCGAGCAGGTTGTTCCTGCGTGCTCGGCAGGTGGTTCAGTTGGGTCTGGCAGGTGGTTTCGGTCTGTTCGGGGTGTGGTTCCAGCATCTCAGGCACATGGTTTTGGCACGTCTGAGAGGTGGTTCCGGCTGGCCCAACAGGTGTTTCTGGAGTCTCCGCCAAGTGGTTCTGGCGTAGCTGGCAGGTGATGTTGGCGTGACTGGCAGGTGGCTCCAGCCAGCCCGGCAGGTGTTTCCGGAGTGTTCACCAACTGGCTGTGGCGTAGCCGGCAGGTGATTTTGGCGTGTCCGACAGGTGGTTCTGGCGAGTCGAGCAGGTGCTTCCCTCATGCTCGGCAGGTGCTTCCGGTGTCATTGGCATGTGGTTCTGGCATGTCTGAGAGGTGGTTCCGGCATGCCTGACAGGTGATTCCGGAGTGTTCGCCAAGCGGTTCTGGCATAGGCGGCAGGTGATTTTGCCATGTCCAGAATGTGGTTCCAGCGAGTCGAACATGTGGTTCCGGCGTGTCCGGCAGGTGTTTCCGGTCTGTCCAGCAGGTGGTTCTGGGGTGTCCGGCATGAGGTTCTGGCACGTCTGAGAGGTGGTTCCGGCCGGCCCGACATGCGTTTCCGGAGTGTCCGCCACGTGGTTCAGGCACGTCTGAGAGGTGGTTCCAGCATGCCCGGCAGGTTTTCCCGGAGAGTCCTCCAAGTGGTTCTGGCGTAGCCCGCAGGTGATTTTGGTGTGTCCGGCAGGTTGTTCCGTTCTGTCCGATAGGTTGTTCCGGCATGTCCAGCACGTGCTTCTGGCACTTCTGAGAGGTGGTTCTGGCATGCCGGGCAGGTTATTCCGGAGTGTCCGGTAAGTGGTTCTGGTGTAGCCGGCAGTTCGTTTTGGCGTGTCTGGCACATGGGTCCTGCGAGTCGAGCAGGTGGTTCCGGCGTGCTCGGCAGGTGGTCCAGGCATGTCCGGCAGGTGGTTCCAGTCTGTCCAGGACGTGGTTCCAGCGTGTCCGGCACGTGGTTCTCTTACGTCTGAGAGGTGGTTCCTGCATGCCTGGCAGGTTATTGCGGATTGTCTGCCAGGTGGTTCTCTCATAGCCAGCTGTTGATTTTGGCCTGTCAGGCAGGTGGTTCTGGTGAGTCCAGCAGGTGGCTCCGGCGTGCTCGGCAGGTGGTTCTGGCATGTCTGGCAGGTGGTTCCGGCGAGTTGAGCAGCTGGTTCCAGCCTGTCCGTCAGGTTAGGGTTAGGGATAGGGTTAGGGTTACGGTTAGGGTTAGGGTTTAGGGTTTGGGGTTAGGGGTTAGGGTTAGGGGTAGGGTTAGGGTTAGGGTTACGGTTGGGTTAGGGTTTAGGGTTAGGCTTAGGGTTAGGGGTTAGGGTTAGGGTTAGGGTTTGGGGATAGGGTTAGGGTTAGGGTTAGGGTTAGGGCCCGGCAGGTGGTTCCGGCGAGCCGAGCAGGTGGCTCCGGCGCGCCCGGCAGGTGCTTCCGCTGCGCCCGGCAGGTGGTTCCGGCGAGGCGAGCAGGTGGCTCCGGCGCGCTCGGCAGGTGCTTCCGCTGCGCCCGGCAGGTGGTTCCGGCGAGTCGAGCACGTTGTTCCTGCGTGCTCGGCAGGTGGTTCAGTTGGGTCTGGCAGGTGGTTTCGGTCTGTTCGGGGTGTGGTTCCAGCATCTCAGGCACATGGTTTTGGCACGTCTGAGAGGTGGTTCCGGCTGGCCCAACAGGTGTTTCTGGAGTCTCCGCCAAGTGGTTCTGGCGTAGCTGGCAGGTGATGTTGGCGTGACTGGCAGGTGGCTCCAGCCAGCCCGGCAGGTGTTTCCGGAGTGTTCACCAACTGGCTGTGGCGTAGCCGGCAGGTGATTTTGGCGTGTCCGACAGGTGGTTCTGGCGAGTCGAGCAGGTGCTTCCCTCATGCTCGGCAGGTGCTTCCGGTGTCATTGGCATGTGGTTCTGGCATGTCTGAGAGGTGGTTCCGGCATGCCTGACAGGTGATTCCGGAGTGTTCGCCAAGCGGTTCTGGCATAGGCGGCAGGTGATTTTGCCATGTCCAGAATGTGGTTCCAGCGAGTCGAACATGTGGTTCCGGCGTGTCCGGCAGGTGTTTCCGGTCTGTCCAGCAGGTGGTTCTGGGGTGTCCGGCATGAGGTTCTGGCACGTCTGAGAGGTGGTTCCGGCCGGCCCGACATGCGTTTCCGGAGTGTCCGCCACGTGGTTCAGGCACGTCTGAGAGGTGGTTCCAGCATGCCCGGCAGGTTTTCCCGGAGAGTCCTCCAAGTGGTTCTGGCGTAGCCCGCAGGTGATTTTGGTGTGTCCGGCAGGTTGTTCCGTTCTGTCCGATAGGTTGTTCCGGCATGTCCAGCACGTGCTTCTGGCACTTCTGAGAGGTGGTTCTGGCATGCCGGGCAGGTTATTCCGGAGTGTCCGGTAAGTGGTTCTGGTGTAGCCGGCAGTTCGTTTTGGCGTGTCTGGCACATGGGTCCTGCGAGTCGAGCAGGTGGTTCCGGCGTGCTCGGCAGGTGGTCCAGGCATGTCCGGCAGGTGGTTCCAGTCTGTCCAGGACGTGGTTCCAGCGTGTCCGGCACGTGGTTCTCTTACGTCTGAGAGGTGGTTCCTGCATGCCTGGCAGGTTATTGCGGATTGTCTGCCAGGTGGTTCTCTCATAGCCAGCTGTTGATTTTGGCCTGTCAGGCAGGTGGTTCTGGTGAGTCCAGCAGGTGGCTCCGGCGTGCTCGGCAGGTGGTTCTGGCATGTCTGGCAGGTGGTTCCGGCGAGTTGAGCAGCTGGTTCCAGCCTGTCCGTCAGGTTAGGGTTAGGGATAGGGTTAGGGTTACGGTTAGGGTTAGGGTTTAGGGTTTGGGGTTAGGGGTTAGGGTTAGGGGTAGGGTTAGGGTTAGGGTTACGGTTGGGTTAGGGTTTAGGGTTAGGCTTAGGGTTAGGGGTTAGGGTTAGGGTTAGGGTTTGGGGATAGGGTTAGGGTTAGGG
This sequence comes from Equus asinus, assembly GCF_041296235.1. NCBI lineage: Eukaryota > Metazoa > Chordata > Mammalia > Perissodactyla > Equidae > Equus > Equus asinus. The sequence goes on from NW_027224987.1 coordinate 33,690, forward strand.
TTAGGGTTAGGGCCCGGCAGGTGGTTCCGGCGAGCCGAGCAGGTGGCTCCGGCGCGCCCGGCAGGTGCTTCCGCTGCGCCCGGCAGGTGGTTCCGGCGAGGCGAGCAGGTGGCTCCGGCGCGCTCGGCAGGTGCTTCCGCTGCGCCCGGCAGGTGGTTCCGGCGAGTCGAGCAGGTTGTTCCTGCGTGCTCGGCAGGTGGTTCAGTTGGGTCTGGCAGGTGGTTTCGGTCTGTTCGGGGTGTGGTTCCAGCATCTCAGGCACATGGTTTTGGCACGTCTGAGAGGTGGTTCCGGCTGGCCCAACAGGTGTTTCTGGAGTCTCCGCCAAGTGGTTCTGGCGTAGCTGGCAGGTGATGTTGGCGTGACTGGCAGGTGGCTCCAGCCAGCCCGGCAGGTGTTTCCGGAGTGTTCACCAACTGGCTGTGGCGTAGCCGGCAGGTGATTTTGGCGTGTCCGACAGGTGGTTCTGGCGAGTCGAGCAGGTGCTTCCCTCATGCTCGGCAGGTGCTTCCGGTGTCATTGGCATGTGGTTCTGGCATGTCTGAGAGGTGGTTCCGGCATGCCTGACAGGTGATTCCGGAGTGTTCGCCAAGCGGTTCTGGCATAGGCGGCAGGTGATTTTGCCATGTCCAGAATGTGGTTCCAGCGAGTCGAACATGTGGTTCCGGCGTGTCCGGCAGGTGTTTCCGGTCTGTCCAGCAGGTGGTTCTGGGGTGTCCGGCATGAGGTTCTGGCACGTCTGAGAGGTGGTTCCGGCCGGCCCGACATGCGTTTCCGGAGTGTCCGCCACGTGGTTCAGGCACGTCTGAGAGGTGGTTCCAGCATGCCCGGCAGGTTTTCCCGGAGAGTCCTCCAAGTGGTTCTGGCGTAGCCCGCAGGTGATTTTGGTGTGTCCGGCAGGTTGTTCCGTTCTGTCCGATAGGTTGTTCCGGCATGTCCAGCACGTGCTTCTGGCACTTCTGAGAGGTGGTTCTGGCATGCCGGGCAGGTTATTCCGGAGTGTCCGGTAAGTGGTTCTGGTGTAGCCGGCAGTTCGTTTTGGCGTGTCTGGCACATGGGTCCTGCGAGTCGAGCAGGTGGTTCCGGCGTGCTCGGCAGGTGGTCCAGGCATGTCCGGCAGGTGGTTCCAGTCTGTCCAGGACGTGGTTCCAGCGTGTCCGGCACGTGGTTCTCTTACGTCTGAGAGGTGGTTCCTGCATGCCTGGCAGGTTATTGCGGATTGTCTGCCAGGTGGTTCTCTCATAGCCAGCTGTTGATTTTGGCCTGTCAGGCAGGTGGTTCTGGTGAGTCCAGCAGGTGGCTCCGGCGTGCTCGGCAGGTGGTTCTGGCATGTCTGGCAGGTGGTTCCGGCGAGTTGAGCAGCTGGTTCCAGCCTGTCCGTCAGGTTAGGGTTAGGGATAGGGTTAGGGTTACGGTTAGGGTTAGGGTTTAGGGTTTGGGGTTAGGGGTTAGGGTTAGGGGTAGGGTTAGGGTTAGGGTTACGGTTGGGTTAGGGTTTAGGGTTAGGCTTAGGGTTAGGGGTTAGGGTTAGGGTTAGGGTTTGGGGATAGGGTTAGGGTTAGGGTTAGGGTTAGGGCCCGGCAGGTGGTTCCGGCGAGCCGAGCAGGTGGCTCCGGCGCGCCCGGCAGGTGCTTCCGCTGCGCCCGGCAGGTGGTTCCGGCGAGGCGAGCAGGTGGCTCCGGCGCGCTCGGCAGGTGCTTCCGCTGCGCCCGGCAGGTGGTTCCGGCGAGTCGAGCAGGTTGTTCCTGCGTGCTCGGCAGGTGGTTCAGTTGGGTCTGGCAGGTGGTTTCGGTCTGTTCGGGGTGTGGTTCCAGCATCTCAGGCACATGGTTTTGGCACGTCTGAGAGGTGGTTCCGGCTGGCCCAACAGGTGTTTCTGGAGTCTCCGCCAAGTGGTTCTGGCGTAGCTGGCAGGTGATGTTGGCGTGACTGGCAGGTGGCTCCAGCCAGCCCGGCAGGTGTTTCCGGAGTGTTCACCAACTGGCTGTGGCGTAGCCGGCAGGTGATTTTGGCGTGTCCGAGAGGTGGTTCTGGCGAGTCGAGCAGGTGCTTCCCTCATGCTCGGCAGGTGCTTCCGGTGTCATTGGCATGTGGTTCTGGCATGTCTGAGAGGTGGTTCCGGCATGCCTGACAGGTGATTCCGGAGTGTTCGCCAAGCGGTTCTGGCATAGGCGGCAGGTGATTTTGCCATGTCCAGAATGTGGTTCCAGCGAGTCGAACATGTGGTTCCGGCGTGTCCGGCAGGTGTTTCCGGTCTGTCCAGCAGGTGGTTCTGGGGTGTCCGGCATGAGGTTCTGGCACGTCTGAGAGGTGGTTCCGGCCGGCCCGACATGCGTTTCCGGAGTGTCCGCCACGTGGTTCAGGCACGTCTGAGAGGTGGTTCCAGCATGCCCGGCAGGTTTTCCCGGAGAGTCCTCCAAGTGGTTCTGGCGTAGCCCGCAGGTGATTTTGGTGTGTCCGGCAGGTTGTTCCGTTCTGTCCGATAGGTTGTTCCGGCATGTCCAGCACGTGCTTCTGGCACTTCTGAGAGGTGGTTCTGGCATGCCGGGCAGGTTATTCCGGAGTGTCCGGTAAGTGGTTCTGGTGTAGCCGGCAGTTCGTTTTGGCGTGTCTGGCACATGGGTCCTGCGAGTCGAGCAGGTGGTTCCGGCGTGCTCGGCAGGTGGTCCAGGCATGTCCGGCAGGTGGTTCCAGTCTGTCCAGGACGTGGTTCCAGCGTGTCCGGCACGTGGTTCTCTTACGTCTGAGAGGTGGTTCCTGCATGCCTGGCAGGTTATTGCGGATTGTCTGCCAGGTGGTTCTCTCATAGCCAGCTGTTGATTTTGGCCTGTCAGGCAGGTGGTTCTGGTGAGTCCAGCAGGTGGCTCCGGCGTGCTCGGCAGGTGGTTCTGGCATGTCTGGCAGGTGGTTCCGGCGAGTTGAGCAGCTGGTTCCAGCCTGTCCGTCAGGTTAGGGTTAGGGATAGGGTTAGGGTTACGGTTAGGGTTAGGGTTTAGGGTTTGGGGTTAGGGGTTAGGGTTAGGGGTAGGGTTAGGGTTAGGGTTACGGTTGGGTTAGGGTTTAGGGTTAGGCTTAGGGTTAGGGGTTAGGGTTAGGGTTAGGGTTTGGGGATAGGGTTAGGGTTAGGGTTAGGGTTAGGGCCCGGCAGGTGGTTCCGGCGAGCCGAGCAGGTGGCTCCGGCGCGCCCGGCAGGTGCTTCCGCTGCGCCCGGCAGGTGGTTCCGGCGAGGCGAGCAGGTGGCTCCGGCGCGCTCGGCAGGTGCTTCCGCTGCGCCCGGCAGGTGGTTCCGGCGAGTCGAGCAGGTTGTTCCTGCGTGCTCGGCAGGTGGTTCAGTTGGGTCTGGCAGGTGGTTTCGGTCTGTTCGGGGTGTGGTTCCAGCATCTCAGGCACATGGTTTTGGCACGTCTGAGAGGTGGTTCCGGCTGGCCCAACAGGTGTTTCTGGAGTCTCCGCCAAGTGGTTCTGGCGTAGCTGGCAGGTGATGTTGGCGTGACTGGCAGGTGGCTCCAGCCAGCCCGGCAGGTGTTTCCGGAGTGTTCACCAACTGGCTGTGGCGTAGCCGGCAGGTGATTTTGGCGTGTCCGACAGGTGGTTCTGGCGAGTCGAGCAGGTGCTTCCCTCATGCTCGGCAGGTGCTTCCGGTGTCATTGGCATGTGGTTCTGGCATGTCTGAGAGGTGGTTCCGGCATGCCTGACAGGTGATTCCGGAGTGTTCGCCAAGCGGTTCTGGCATAGGCGGCAGGTGATTTTGCCATGTCCAGAATGTGGTTCCAGCGAGTCGAACATGTGGTTCCGGCGTGTCCGGCAGGTGTTTCCGGTCTGTCCAGCAGGTGGTTCTGGGGTGTCCGGCATGAGGTTCTGGCACGTCTGAGAGGTGGTTCCGGCCGGCCCGACATGCGTTTCCGGAGTGTCCGCCACGTGGTTCAGGCACGTCTGAGAGGTGGTTCCAGCATGCCCGGCAGGTTTTCCCGGAGAGTCCTCCAAGTGGTTCTGGCGTAGCCCGCAGGTGATTTTGGTGTGTCCGGCAGGTTGTTCCGTTCTGTCCGATAGGTTGTTCCGGCATGTCCAGCACGTGCTTCTGGCACTTCTGAGAGGTGGTTCTGGCATGCCGGGCAGGTTATTCCGGAGTGTCCGGTAAGTGGTTCTGGTGTAGCCGGCAGTTCGTTTTGGCGTGTCTGGCACATGGGTCCTGCGAGTCGAGCAGGTGGTTCCGGCGTGCTCGGCAGGTGGTCCAGGCATGTCCGGCAGGTGGTTCCAGTCTGTCCAGGACGTGGTTCCAGCGTGTCCGGCACGTGGTTCTCTTACGTCTGAGAGGTGGTTCCTGCATGCCTGGCAGGTTATTGCGGATTGTCTGCCAGGTGGTTCTCTCATAGCCAGCTGTTGATTTTGGCCTGTCAGGCAGGTGGTTCTGGTGAGTCCAGCAGGTGGCTCCGGCGTGCTCGGCAGGTGGTTCTGGCATGTCTGGCAGGTGGTTCCGGCGAGTTGAGCAGCTGGTTCCAGCCTGTCCGTCAGGTTAGGGTTAGGGATAGGGTTAGGGTTACGGTTAGGGTTAGGGTTTAGGGTTTGGGGTTAGGGGTTAGGGTTAGGGGTAGGGTTAGGGTTAGGGTTACGGTTGGGTTAGGGTTTAGGGTTAGGCTTAGGGTTAGGGGTTAGGGTTAGGGTTAGGGTTTGGGGATAGGGTTAGGGTTAGGGTTAGGGTTAGGGCCCGGCAGGTGGTTCCGGCGAGCCGAGCAGGTGGCTCCGGCGCGCCCGGCAGGTGCTTCCGCTGCGCCCGGCAGGTGGTTCCGGCGAGGCGAGCAGGTGGCTCCGGCGCGCTCGGCAGGTGCTTCCGCTGCGCCCGGCAGGTGGTTCCGGCGAGTCGAGCACGTTGTTCCTGCGTGCTCGGCAGGTGGTTCAGTTGGGTCTGGCAGGTGGTTTCGGTCTGTTCGGGGTGTGGTTCCAGCATCTCAGGCACATGGTTTTGGCACGTCTGAGAGGTGGTTCCGGCTGGCCCAACAGGTGTTTCTGGAGTCTCCGCCAAGTGGTTCTGGCGTAGCTGGCAGGTGATGTTGGCGTGACTGGCAGGTGGCTCCAGCCAGCCCGGCAGGTGTTTCCGGAGTGTTCACCAACTGGCTGTGGCGTAGCCGGCAGGTGATTTTGGCGTGTCCGACAGGTGGTTCTGGCGAGTCGAGCAGGTGCTTCCCTCATGCTCGGCAGGTGCTTCCGGTGTCATTGGCATGTGGTTCTGGCATGTCTGAGAGGTGGTTCCGGCATGCCTGACAGGTGATTCCGGAGTGTTCGCCAAGCGGTTCTGGCATAGGCGGCAGGTGATTTTGCCATGTCCAGAATGTGGTTCCAGCGAGTCGAACATGTGGTTCCGGCGTGTCCGGCAGGTGTTTCCGGTCTGTCCAGCAGGTGGTTCTGGGGTGTCCGGCATGAGGTTCTGGCACGTCTGAGAGGTGGTTCCGGCCGGCCCGACATGCGTTTCCGGAGTGTCCGCCACGTGGTTCAGGCACGTCTGAGAGGTGGTTCCAGCATGCCCGGCAGGTTTTCCCGGAGAGTCCTCCAAGTGGTTCTGGCGTAGCCCGCAGGTGATTTTGGTGTGTCCGGCAGGTTGTTCCGTTCTGTCCGATAGGTTGTTCCGGCATGTCCAGCACGTGCTTCTGGCACTTCTGAGAGGTGGTTCTGGCATGCCGGGCAGGTTATTCCGGAGTGTCCGGTAAGTGGTTCTGGTGTAGCCGGCAGTTCGTTTTGGCGTGTCTGGCACATGGGTCCTGCGAGTCGAGCAGGTGGTTCCGGCGTGCTCGGCAGGTGGTCCAGGCATGTCCGGCAGGTGGTTCCAGTCTGTCCAGGACGTGGTTCCAGCGTGTCCGGCACGTGGTTCTCTTACGTCTGAGAGGTGGTTCCTGCATGCCTGGCAGGTTATTGCGGATTGTCTGCCAGGTGGTTCTCTCATAGCCAGCTGTTGATTTTGGCCTGTCAGGCAGGTGGTTCTGGTGAGTCCAGCAGGTGGCTCCGGCGTGCTCGGCAGGTGGTTCTGGCATGTCTGGCAGGTGGTTCCGGCGAGTTGAGCAGCTGGTTCCAGCCTGTCCGTCAGGTTAGGGTTAGGGATAGGGTTAGGGTTACGGTTAGGGTTAGGGTTTAGGGTTTGGGGTTAGGGGTTAGGGTTAGGGGTAGGGTTAGGGTTAGGGTTACGGTTGGGTTAGGGTTTAGGGTTAGGCTTAGGGTTAGGGGTTAGGGTTAGGGTTAGGGTTTGGGGATAGGGTTAGGGTTAGGGTTAGGGTTAGGGCCCGGCAGGTGGTTCCGGCGAGCCGAGCAGGTGGCTCCGGCGCGCCCGGCAGGTGCTTCCGCTGCGCCCGGCAGGTGGTTCCGGCGAGGCGAGCAGGTGGCTCCGGCGCGCTCGGCAGGTGCTTCCGCTGCGCCCGGCAGGTGGTTCCGGCGAGTCGAGCAGGTTGTTCCTGCGTGCTCGGCAGGTGGTTCAGTTGGGTCTGGCAGGTGGTTTCGGTCTGTTCGGGGTGTGGTTCCAGCATCTCAGGCACATGGTTTTGGCACGTCTGAGAGGTGGTTCCGGCTGGCCCAACAGGTGTTTCTGGAGTCTCCGCCAAGTGGTTCTGGCGTAGCTGGCAGGTGATGTTGGCGTGACTGGCAGGTGGCTCCAGCCAGCCCGGCAGGTGTTTCCGGAGTGTTCACCAACTGGCTGTGGCGTAGCCGGCAGGTGATTTTGGCGTGTCCGAGAGGTGGTTCTGGCGAGTCGAGCAGGTGCTTCCCTCATGCTCGGCAGGTGCTTCCGGTGTCATTGGCATGTGGTTCTGGCATGTCTGAGAGGTGGTTCCGGCATGCCTGACAGGTGATTCCGGAGTGTTCGCCAAGCGGTTCTGGCATAGGCGGCAGGTGATTTTGCCATGTCCAGAATGTGGTTCCAGCGAGTCGAACATGTGGTTCCGGCGTGTCCGGCAGGTGTTTCCGGTCTGTCCAGCAGGTGGTTCTGGGGTGTCCGGCATGAGGTTCTGGCACGTCTGAGAGGTGGTTCCGGCCGGCCCGACATGCGTTTCCGGAGTGTCCGCCACGTGGTTCAGGCACGTCTGAGAGGTGGTTCCAGCATGCCCGGCAGGTTTTCCCGGAGAGTCCTCCAAGTGGTTCTGGCGTAGCCCGCAGGTGATTTTGGTGTGTCCGGCAGGTTGTTCCGTTCTGTCCGATAGGTTGTTCCGGCATGTCCAGCACGTGCTTCTGGCACTTCTGAGAGGTGGTTCTGGCATGCCGGGCAGGTTATTCCGGAGTGTCCGGTAAGTGGTTCTGGTGTAGCCGGCAGTTCGTTTTGGCGTGTCTGGCACATGGGTCCTGCGAGTCGAGCAGGTGGTTCCGGCGTGCTCGGCAGGTGGTCCAGGCATGTCCGGCAGGTGGTTCCAGTCTGTCCAGGACGTGGTTCCAGCGTGTCCGGCACGTGGTTCTCTTACGTCTGAGAGGTGGTTCCTGCATGCCTGGCAGGTTATTGCGGATTGTCTGCCAGGTGGTTCTCTCATAGCCAGCTGTTGATTTTGGCCTGTCAGGCAGGTGGTTCTGGTGAGTCCAGCAGGTGGCTCCGGCGTGCTCGGCAGGTGGTTCTGGCATGTCTGGCAGGTGGTTCCGGCGAGTTGAGCAGCTGGTTCCAGCCTGTCCGTCAGGTTAGGGTTAGGGATAGGGTTAGGGTTACGGTTAGGGTTAGGGTTTAGGGTTTGGGGTTAGGGGTTAGGGTTAGGGGTAGGGTTAGGGTTAGGGTTACGGTTGGGTTAGGGTTTAGGGTTAGGCTTAGGGTTAGGGGTTAGGGTTAGGGTTAGGGTTTGGGGATAGGGTTAGGGTTAGGGTTAGGGTTAGGGCCCGGCAGGTGGTTCCGGCGAGCCGAGCAGGTGGCTCCGGCGCGCCCGGCAGGTGCTTCCGCTGCGCCCGGCAGGTGGTTCCGGCGAGGCGAGCAGGTGGCTCCGGCGCGCTCGGCAGGTGCTTCCGCTGCGCCCGGCAGGTGGTTCCGGCGAGTCGAGCAGGTTGTTCCTGCGTGCTCGGCAGGTGGTTCAGTTGGGTCTGGCAGGTGGTTTCGGTCTGTTCGGGGTGTGGTTCCAGCATCTCAGGCACATGGTTTTGGCACGTCTGAGAGGTGGTTCCGGCTGGCCCAACAGGTGTTTCTGGAGTCTCCGCCAAGTGGTTCTGGCGTAGCTGGCAGGTGATGTTGGCGTGACTGGCAGGTGGCTCCAGCCAGCCCGGCAGGTGTTTCCGGAGTGTTCACCAACTGGCTGTGGCGTAGCCGGCAGGTGATTTTGGCGTGTCCGAGAGGTGGTTCTGGCGAGTCGAGCAGGTGCTTCCCTCATGCTCGGCAGGTGCTTCCGGTGTCATTGGCATGTGGTTCTGGCATGTCTGAGAGGTGGTTCCGGCATGCCTGACAGGTGATTCCGGAGTGTTCGCCAAGCGGTTCTGGCATAGGCGGCAGGTGATTTTGCCATGTCCAGAATGTGGTTCCAGCGAGTCGAACATGTGGTTCCGGCGTGTCCGGCAGGTGTTTCCGGTCTGTCCAGCAGGTGGTTCTGGGGTGTCCGGCATGAGGTTCTGGCACGTCTGAGAGGTGGTTCCGGCCGGCCCGACATGCGTTTCCGGAGTGTCCGCCACGTGGTTCAGGCACGTCTGAGAGGTGGTTCCAGCATGCCCGGCAGGTTTTCCCGGAGAGTCCTCCAAGTGGTTCTGGCGTAGCCCGCAGGTGATTTTGGTGTGTCCGGCAGGTTGTTCCGTTCTGTCCGATAGGTTGTTCCGGCATGTCCAGCACGTGCTTCTGGCACTTCTGAGAGGTGGTTCTGGCATGCCGGGCAGGTTATTCCGGAGTGTCCGGTAAGTGGTTCTGGTGTAGCCGGCAGTTCGTTTTGGCGTGTCTGGCACATGGGTCCTGCGAGTCGAGCAGGTGGTTCCGGCGTGCTCGGCAGGTGGTCCAGGCATGTCCGGCAGGTGGTTCCAGTCTGTCCAGGACGTGGTTCCAGCGTGTCCGGCACGTGGTTCTCTTACGTCTGAGAGGTGGTTCCTGCATGCCTGGCAGGTTATTGCGGATTGTCTGCCAGGTGGTTCTCTCATAGCCAGCTGTTGATTTTGGCCTGTCAGGCAGGTGGTTCTGGTGAGTCCAGCAGGTGGCTCCGGCGTGCTCGGCAGGTGGTTCTGGCATGTCTGGCAGGTGGTTCCGGCGAGTTGAGCAGCTGGTTCCAGCCTGTCCGTCAGGTTAGGGTTAGGGATAGGGTTAGGGTTACGGTTAGGGTTAGGGTTTAGGGTTTGGGGTTAGGGGTTAGGGTTAGGGGTAGGGTTAGGGTTAGGGTTACGGTTGGGTTAGGGTTTAGGGTTAGGCTTAGGGTTAGGGGTTAGGGTTAGGGTTAGGGTTTGGGGATAGGGTTAGGGTTAGGGTTAGGGTTAGGGCCCGGCAGGTGGTTCCGGCGAGCCGAGCAGGTGGCTCCGGCGCGCCCGGCAGGTGCTTCCGCTGCGCCCGGCAGGTGGTTCCGGCGAGGCGAGCAGGTGGCTCCGGCGCGCTCGGCAGGTGCTTCCGCTGCGCCCGGCAGGTGGTTCCGGCGAGTCGAGCAGGTTGTTCCTGCGTGCTCGGCAGGTGGTTCAGTTGGGTCTGGCAGGTGGTTTCGGTCTGTTCGGGGTGTGGTTCCAGCATCTCAGGCACATGGTTTTGGCACGTCTGAGAGGTGGTTCCGGCTGGCCCAACAGGTGTTTCTGGAGTCTCCGCCAAGTGGTTCTGGCGTAGCTGGCAGGTGATGTTGGCGTGACTGGCAGGTGGCTCCAGCCAGCCCGGCAGGTGTTTCCGGAGTGTTCACCAACTGGCTGTGGCGTAGCCGGCAGGTGATTTTGGCGTGTCCGACAGGTGGTTCTGGCGAGTCGAGCAGGTGCTTCCCTCATGCTCGGCAGGTGCTTCCGGTGTCATTGGCATGTGGTTCTGGCATGTCTGAGAGGTGGTTCCGGCATGCCTGACAGGTGATTCCGGAGTGTTCGCCAAGCGGTTCTGGCATAGGCGGCAGGTGATTTTGCCATGTCCAGAATGTGGTTCCAGCGAGTCGAACATGTGGTTCCGGCGTGTCCGGCAGGTGTTTCCGGTCTGTCCAGCAGGTGGTTCTGGGGTGTCCGGCATGAGGTTCTGGCACGTCTGAGAGGTGGTTCCGGCCGGCCCGACATGCGTTTCCGGAGTGTCCGCCACGTGGTTCAGGCACGTCTGAGAGGTGGTTCCAGCATGCCCGGCAGGTTTTCCCGGAGAGTCCTCCAAGTGGTTCTGGCGTAGCCCGCAGGTGATTTTGGTGTGTCCGGCAGGTTGTTCCGTTCTGTCCGATAGGTTGTTCCGGCATGTCCAGCACGTGCTTCTGGCACTTCTGAGAGGTGGTTCTGGCATGCCGGGCAGGTTATTCCGGAGTGTCCGGTAAGTGGTTCTGGTGTAGCCGGCAGTTCGTTTTGGCGTGTCTGGCACATGGGTCCTGCGAGTCGAGCAGGTGGTTCCGGCGTGCTCGGCAGGTGGTCCAGGCATGTCCGGCAGGTGGTTCCAGTCTGTCCAGGACGTGGTTCCAGCGTGTCCGGCACGTGGTTCTCTTACGTCTGAGAGGTGGGTCCTGCATGCCTGGCAGGTTATTGCGGATTGTCTGCCAGGTGGTTCTCTCATAGCCAGCTGTTGATTTTGGCCTGTCAGGCAGGTGGTTCTGGTGAGTCCAGCAGGTGGCTCCGGCGTGCTCGGCAGGTGGTTCTGGCATGTCTGGCAGGTGGTTCCGGCGAGTTGAGCAGCTGGTTCCAGCCTGTCCGTCAGGTTAGGGTTAGGGATAGGGTTAGGGTTACGGTTAGGGTTAGGGTTTAGGGTTTGGGGTTAGGGGTTAGGGTTAGGGGTAGGGTTAGGGTTAGGGTTACGGTTGGGTTAGGGTTTAGGGTTAGGCTTAGGGTTAGGGGTTAGGGTTAGGGTTAGGGTTTGGGGATAGGGTTAGGGTTAGGGTTAGGGTTAGGGCCCGGCAGGTGGTTCCGGCGAGCCGAGCAGGTGGCTCCGGCGCGCCCGGCAGGTGCTTCCGCTGCGCCCGGCAGGTGGTTCCGGCGAGGCGAGCAGGTGGCTCCGGCGCGCTCGGCAGGTGCTTCCGCTGCGCCCGGCAGGTGGTTCCGGCGAGTCGAGCAGGTTGTTCCTGCGTGCTCGGCAGGTGGTTCAGTTGGGTCTGGCAGGTGGTTTCGGTCTGTTCGGGGTGTGGTTCCAGCATCTCAGGCACATGGTTTTGGCACGTCTGAGAGGTGGTTCCGGCTGGCCCAACAGGTGTTTCTGGAGTCTCCGCCAAGTGGTTCTGGCGTAGCTGGCAGGTGATGTTGGCGTGACTGGCAGGTGGCTCCAGCCAGCCCGGCAGGTGTTTCCGGAGTGTTCACCAACTGGCTGTGGCGTAGCCGGCAGGTGATTTTGGCGTGTCCGAGAGGTGGTTCTGGCGAGTCGAGCAGGTGCTTCCCTCATGCTCGGCAGGTGCTTCCGGTGTCATTGGCATGTGGTTCTGGCATGTCTGAGAGGTGGTTCCGGCATGCCTGACAGGTGATTCCGGAGTGTTCGCCAAGCGGTTCTGGCATAGGCGGCAGGTGATTTTGCCATGTCCAGAATGTGGTTCCAGCGAGTCGAACATGTGGTTCCGGCGTGTCCGGCAGGTGTTTCCGGTCTGTCCAGCAGGTGGTTCTGGGGTGTCCGGCATGAGGTTCTGGCACGTCTGAGAGGTGGTTCCGGCCGGCCCGACATGCGTTTCCGGAGTGTCCGCCACGTGGTTCAGGCACGTCTGAGAGGTGGTTCCAGCATGCCCGGCAGGTTTTCCCGGAGAGTCCTCCAAGTGGTTCTGGCGTAGCCCGCAGGTGATTTTGGTGTGTCCGGCAGGTTGTTCCGTTCTGTCCGATAGGTTGTTCCGGCATGTCCAGCACGTGCTTCTGGCACTTCTGAGAGGTGGTTCTGGCATGCCGGGCAGGTTATTCCGGAGTGTCCGGTAAGTGGTTCTGGTGTAGCCGGCAGTTCGTTTTGGCGTGTCTGGCACATGGGTCCTGCGAGTCGAGCAGGTGGTTCCGGCGTGCTCGGCAGGTGGTCCAGGCATGTCCGGCAGGTGGTTCCAGTCTGTCCAGGACGTGGTTCCAGCGTGTCCGGCACGTGGTTCTCTTACGTCTGAGAGGTGGTTCCTGCATGCCTGGCAGGTTATTGCGGATTGTCTGCCAGGTGGTTCTCTCATAGCCAGCTGTTGATTTTGGCCTGTCAGGCAGGTGGTTCTGGTGAGTCCAGCAGGTGGCTCCGGCGTGCTCGGCAGGTGGTTCTGGCATGTCTGGCAGGTGGTTCCGGCGAGTTGAGCAGCTGGTTCCAGCCTGTCCGTCAGGTTAGGGTTAGGGATAGGGTTAGGGTTACGGTTAGGGTTAGGGTTTAGGGTTTGGGGTTAGGGGTTAGGGTTAGGGGTAGGGTTAGGGTTAGGGTTACGGTTGGGTTAGGGTTTAGGGTTAGGCTTAGGGTTAGGGGTTAGGGTTAGGGTTAGGGTTTGGGGATAGGGTTAGGGTTAGGGTTAGGGTTAGGGCCCGGCAGGTGGTTCCGGCGAGCCGAGCAGGTGGCTCCGGCGCGCCCGGCAGGTGCTTCCGCTGCGCCCGGCAGGTGGTTCCGGCGAGGCGAGCAGGTGGCTCCGGCGCGCTCGGCAGGTGCTTCCGCTGCGCCCGGCAGGTGGTTCCGGCGAGTCGAGCAGGTTGTTCCTGCGTGCTCGGCAGGTGGTTCAGTTGGGTCTGGCAGGTGGTTTCGGTCTGTTCGGGGTGTGGTTCCAGCATCTCAGGCACATGGTTTTGGCACGTCTGAGAGGTGGTTCCGGCTGGCCCAACAGGTGTTTCTGGAGTCTCCGCCAAGTGGTTCTGGCGTAGCTGGCAGGTGATGTTGGCGTGACTGGCAGGTGGCTCCAGCCAGCCCGGCAGGTGTTTCCGGAGTGTTCACCAACTGGCTGTGGCGTAGCCGGCAGGTGATTTTGGCGTGTCCGAGAGGTGGTTCTGGCGAGTCGAGCAGGTGCTTCCCTCATGCTCGGCAGGTGCTTCCGGTGTCATTGGCATGTGGTTCTGGCATGTCTGAGAGGTGGTTCCGGCATGCCTGACAGGTGATTCCGGAGTGTTCGCCAAGCGGTTCTGGCATAGGCGGCAGGTGATTTTGCCATGTCCAGAATGTGGTTCCAGCGAGTCGAACATGTGGTTCCGGCGTGTCCGGCAGGTGTTTCCGGTCTGTCCAGCAGGTGGTTCTGGGGTGTCCGGCATGAGGTTCTGGCACGTCTGAGAGGTGGTTCCGGCCGGCCCGACATGCGTTTCCGGAGTGTCCGCCACGTGGTTCAGGCACGTCTGAGAGGTGGTTCCAGCATGCCCGGCAGGTTTTCCCGGAGAGTCCTCCAAGTGGTTCTGGCGTAGCCCGCAGGTGATTTTGGTGTGTCCGGCAGGTTGTTCCGTTCTGTCCGATAGGTTGTTCCGGCATGTCCAGCACGTGCTTCTGGCACTTCTGAGAGGTGGTTCTGGCATGCCGGGCAGGTTATTCCGGAGTGTCCGGTAAGTGGTTCTGGTGTAGCCGGCAGTTCGTTTTGGCGTGTCTGGCACATGGGTCCTGCGAGTCGAGCAGGTGGTTCCGGCGTGCTCGGCAGGTGGTCCAGGCATGTCCGGCAGGTGGTTCCAGTCTGTCCAGGACGTGGTTCCAGCGTGTCCGGCACGTGGTTCTCTTACGTCTGAGAGGTGGTTCCTGCATGCCTGGCAGGTTATTGCGGATTGTCTGCCAGGTGGTTCTCTCATAGCCAGCTGTTGATTTTGGCCTGTCAGGCAGGTGGTTCTGGTGAGTCCAGCAGGTGGCTCCGGCGTGCTCGGCAGGTGGTTCTGGCATGTCTGGCAGGTGGTTCCGGCGAGTTGAGCAGCTGGTTCCAGCCTGTCCGTCAGGTTAGGGTTAGGGATAGGGTTAGGGTTACGGTTAGGGTTAGGGTTTAGGGTTTGGGGTTAGGGGTTAGGGTTAGGGGTAGGGTTAGGGTTAGGGTTACGGTTGGGTTAGGGTTTAGGGTTAGGCTTAGGGTTAGGGGTTAGGGTTAGGGTTAGGGTTTGGGGATAGGGTTAGGGTTAGGGTTAGGGTTAGGGCCCGGCAGGTGGTTCCGGCGAGCCGAGCAGGTGGCTCCGGCGCGCCCGGCAGGTGCTTCCGCTGCGCCCGGCAGGTGGTTCCGGCGAGGCGAGCAGGTGGCTCCGGCGCGCTCGGCAGGTGCTTCCGCTGCGCCCGGCAGGTGGTTCCGGCGAGTCGAGCAGGTTGTTCCTGCGTGCTCGGCAGGTGGTTCAGTTGGGTCTGGCAGGTGGTTTCGGTCTGTTCGGGGTGTGGTTCCAGCATCTCAGGCACATGGTTTTGGCACGTCTGAGAGGTGGTTCCGGCTGGCCCAACAGGTGTTTCTGGAGTCTCCGCCAAGTGGTTCTGGCGTAGCTGGCAGGTGATGTTGGCGTGACTGGCAGGTGGCTCCAGCCAGCCCGGCAGGTGTTTCCGGAGTGTTCACCAACTGGCTGTGGCGTAGCCGGCAGGTGATTTTGGCGTGTCCGAGAGGTGGTTCTGGCGAGTCGAGCAGGTGCTTCCCTCATGCTCGGCAGGTGCTTCCGGTGTCATTGGCATGTGGTTCTGGCATGTCTGAGAGGTGGTTCCGGCATGCCTGACAGGTGATTCCGGAGTGTTCGCCAAGCGGTTCTGGCATAGGCGGCAGGTGATTTTGCCATGTCCAGAATGTGGTTCCAGCGAGTCGAACATGTGGTTCCGGCGTGTCCGGCAGGTGTTTCCGGTCTGTCCAGCAGGTGGTTCTGGGGTGTCCGGCATGAGGTTCTGGCACGTCTGAGAGGTGGTTCCGGCCGGCCCGACATGCGTTTCCGGAGTGTCCGCCACGTGGTTCAGGCACGTCTGAGAGGTGGTTCCAGCATGCCCGGCAGGTTTTCCCGGAGAGTCCTCCAAGTGGTTCTGGCGTAGCCCGCAGGTGATTTTGGTGTGTCCGGCAGGTTGTTCCGTTCTGTCCGATAGGTTGTTCCGGCATGTCCAGCACGTGCTTCTGGCACTTCTGAGAGGTGGTTCTGGCATGCCGGGCAGGTTATTCCGGAGTGTCCGGTAAGTGGTTCTGGTGTAGCCGGCAGTTCGTTTTGGCGTGTCTGGCACATGGGTCCTGCGAGTCGAGCAGGTGGTTCCGGCGTGCTCGGCAGGTGGTCCAGGCATGTCCGGCAGGTGGTTCCAGTCTGTCCAGGACGTGGTTCCAGCGTGTCCGGCACGTGGTTCTCTTACGTCTGAGAGGTGGTTCCTGCATGCCTGGCAGGTTATTGCGGATTGTCTGCCAGGTGGTTCTCTCATAGCCAGCTGTTGATTTTGGCCTGTCAGGCAGGTGGTTCTGGTGAGTCCAGCAGGTGGCTCCGGCGTGCTCGGCAGGTGGTTCTGGCATGTCTGGCAGGTGGTTCCGGCGAGTTGAGCAGCTGGTTCCAGCCTGTCCGTCAGGTTAGGGTTAGGGATAGGGTTAGGGTTACGGTTAGGGTTAGGGTTTAGGGTTTGGGGTTAGGGGTTAGGGTTAGGGGTAGGGTTAGGGTTAGGGTTACGGTTGGGTTAGGGTTTAGGGTTAGGCTTAGGGTTAGGGGTTAGGGTTAGGGTTAGGGTTTGGGGATAGGGTTAGGGTTAGGGTTAGGGTTAGGGCCCGGCAGGTGGTTCCGGCGAGCCGAGCAGGTGGCTCCGGCGCGCCCGGCAGGTGCTTCCGCTGCGCCCGGCAGGTGGTTCCGGCGAGGCGAGCAGGTGGCTCCGGCGCGCTCGGCAGGTGCTTCCGCTGCGCCCGGCAGGTGGTTCCGGCGAGTCGAGCAGGTTGTTCCTGCGTGCTCGGCAGGTGGTTCAGTTGGGTCTGGCAGGTGGTTTCGGTCTGTTCGGGGTGTGGTTCCAGCATCTCAGGCACATGGTTTTGGCACGTCTGAGAGGTGGTTCCGGCTGGCCCAACAGGTGTTTCTGGAGTCTCCGCCAAGTGGTTCTGGCGTAGCTGGCAGGTGATGTTGGCGTGACTGGCAGGTGGCTCCAGCCAGCCCGGCAGGTGTTTCCGGAGTGTTCACCAACTGGCTGTGGCGTAGCCGGCAGGTGATTTTGGCGTGTCCGAGAGGTGGTTCTGGCGAGTCGAGCAGGTGCTTCCCTCATGCTCGGCAGGTGCTTCCGGTGTCATTGGCATGTGGTTCTGGCATGTCTGAGAGGTGGTTCCGGCATGCCTGACAGGTGATTCCGGAGTGTTCGCCAAGCGGTTCTGGCATAGGCGGCAGGTGATTTTGCCATGTCCAGAATGTGGTTCCAGCGAGTCGAACATGTGGTTCCGGCGTGTCCGGCAGGTGTTTCCGGTCTGTCCAGCAGGTGGTTCTGGGGTGTCCGGCATGAGGTTCTGGCACGTCTGAGAGGTGGTTCCGGCCGGCCCGACATGCGTTTCCGGAGTGTCCGCCACGTGGTTCAGGCACGTCTGAGAGGTGGTTCCAGCATGCCCGGCAGGTTTTCCCGGAGAGTCCTCCAAGTGGTTCTGGCGTAGCCCGCAGGTGATTTTGGTGTGTCCGGCAGGTTGTTCCGTTCTGTCCGATAGGTTGTTCCGGCATGTCCAGCACGTGCTTCTGGCACTTCTGAGAGGTGGTTCTGGCATGCCGGGCAGGTTATTCCGGAGTGTCCGGTAAGTGGTTCTGGTGTAGCCGGCAGTTCGTTTTGGCGTGTCTGGCACATGGGTCCTGCGAGTCGAGCAGGTGGTTCCGGCGTGCTCGGCAGGTGGTCCAGGCATGTCCGGCAGGTGGTTCCAGTCTGTCCAGGACGTGGTTCCA
Source organism: Equus asinus (assembly GCF_041296235.1). NCBI lineage: Eukaryota > Metazoa > Chordata > Mammalia > Perissodactyla > Equidae > Equus > Equus asinus. Next base: position 50,481 of record NW_027224987.1, read on the forward strand.
GCGTGTCCGGCACGTGGTTCTCTTACGTCTGAGAGGTGGTTCCTGCATGCCTGGCAGGTTATTGCGGATTGTCTGCCAGGTGGTTCTCTCATAGCCAGCTGTTGATTTTGGCCTGTCAGGCAGGTGGTTCTGGTGAGTCCAGCAGGTGGCTCCGGCGTGCTCGGCAGGTGGTTCTGGCATGTCTGGCAGGTGGTTCCGGCGAGTTGAGCAGCTGGTTCCAGCCTGTCCGTCAGGTTAGGGTTAGGGATAGGGTTAGGGTTACGGTTAGGGTTAGGGTTTAGGGTTTGGGGTTAGGGGTTAGGGTTAGGGGTAGGGTTAGGGTTAGGGTTACGGTTGGGTTAGGGTTTAGGGTTAGGCTTAGGGTTAGGGGTTAGGGTTAGGGTTAGGGTTTGGGGATAGGGTTAGGGTTAGGGTTAGGGTTAGGGCCCGGCAGGTGGTTCCGGCGAGCCGAGCAGGTGGCTCCGGCGCGCCCGGCAGGTGCTTCCGCTGCGCCCGGCAGGTGGTTCCGGCGAGGCGAGCAGGTGGCTCCGGCGCGCTCGGCAGGTGCTTCCGCTGCGCCCGGCAGGTGGTTCCGGCGAGTCGAGCAGGTTGTTCCTGCGTGCTCGGCAGGTGGTTCAGTTGGGTCTGGCAGGTGGTTTCGGTCTGTTCGGGGTGTGGTTCCAGCATCTCAGGCACATGGTTTTGGCACGTCTGAGAGGTGGTTCCGGCTGGCCCAACAGGTGTTTCTGGAGTCTCCGCCAAGTGGTTCTGGCGTAGCTGGCAGGTGATGTTGGCGTGACTGGCAGGTGGCTCCAGCCAGCCCGGCAGGTGTTTCCGGAGTGTTCACCAACTGGCTGTGGCGTAGCCGGCAGGTGATTTTGGCGTGTCCGAGAGGTGGTTCTGGCGAGTCGAGCACTTGCTTCCCTCATGCTCGGCAGGTGCTTCCGGTGTCATTGGCATGTGGTTCTGGCATGTCTGAGAGGTGGTTCCGGCATGCCTGACAGGTGATTCCGGAGTGTTCGCCAAGCGGTTCTGGCATAGGCGGCAGGTGATTTTGCCATGTCCAGAATGTGGTTCCAGCGAGTCGAACATGTGGTTCCGGCGTGTCCGGCAGGTGTTTCCGGTCTGTCCAGCAGGTGGTTCTGGGGTGTCCGGCATGAGGTTCTGGCACGTCTGAGAGGTGGTTCCGGCCGGCCCGACATGCGTTTCCGGAGTGTCCGCCACGTGGTTCAGGCACGTCTGAGAGGTGGTTCCAGCATGCCCGGCAGGTTTTCCCGGAGAGTCCTCCAAGTGGTTCTGGCGTAGCCCGCAGGTGATTTTGGTGTGTCCGGCAGGTTGTTCCGTTCTGTCCGATAGGTTGTTCCGGCATGTCCAGCACGTGCTTCTGGCACTTCTGAGAGGTGGTTCTGGCATGCCGGGCAGGTTATTCCGGAGTGTCCGGTAAGTGGTTCTGGTGTAGCCGGCAGTTCGTTTTGGCGTGTCTGGCACATGGGTCCTGCGAGTCGAGCAGGTGGTTCCGGCGTGCTCGGCAGGTGGTCCAGGCATGTCCGGCAGGTGGTTCCAGTCTGTCCAGGACGTGGTTCCAGCGTGTCCGGCACGTGGTTCTCTTACGTCTGAGAGGTGGTTCCTGCATGCCTGGCAGGTTATTGCGGATTGTCTGCCAGGTGGTTCTCTCATAGCCAGCTGTTGATTTTGGCCTGTCAGGCAGGTGGTTCTGGTGAGTCCAGCAGGTGGCTCCGGCGTGCTCGGCAGGTGGTTCTGGCATGTCTGGCAGGTGGTTCCGGCGAGTTGAGCAGCTGGTTCCAGCCTGTCCGTCAGGTTAGGGTTAGGGATAGGGTTAGGGTTACGGTTAGGGTTAGGGTTTAGGGTTTGGGGTTAGGGGTTAGGGTTAGGGGTAGGGTTAGGGTTAGGGTTACGGTTGGGTTAGGGTTTAGGGTTAGGCTTAGGGTTAGGGGTTAGGGTTAGGGTTAGGGTTTGGGGATAGGGTTAGGGTTAGGGTTAGGGTTAGGGCCCGGCAGGTGGTTCCGGCGAGCCGAGCAGGTGGCTCCGGCGCGCCCGGCAGGTGCTTCCGCTGCGCCCGGCAGGTGGTTCCGGCGAGGCGAGCAGGTGGCTCCGGCGCGCTCGGCAGGTGCTTCCGCTGCGCCCGGCAGGTGGTTCCGGCGAGTCGAGCAGGTTGTTCCTGCGTGCTCGGCAGGTGGTTCAGTTGGGTCTGGCAGGTGGTTTCGGTCTGTTCGGGGTGTGGTTCCAGCATCTCAGGCACATGGTTTTGGCACGTCTGAGAGGTGGTTCCGGCTGGCCCAACAGGTGTTTCTGGAGTCTCCGCCAAGTGGTTCTGGCGTAGCTGGCAGGTGATGTTGGCGTGACTGGCAGGTGGCTCCAGCCAGCCCGGCAGGTGTTTCCGGAGTGTTCACCAACTGGCTGTGGCGTAGCCGGCAGGTGATTTTGGCGTGTCCGAGAGGTGGTTCTGGCGAGTCGAGCAGGTGCTTCCCTCATGCTCGGCAGGTGCTTCCGGTGTCATTGGCATGTGGTTCTGGCATGTCTGAGAGGTGGTTCCGGCATGCCTGACAGGTGATTCCGGAGTGTTCGCCAAGCGGTTCTGGCATAGGCGGCAGGTGATTTTGCCATGTCCAGAATGTGGTTCCAGCGAGTCGAACATGTGGTTCCGGCGTGTCCGGCAGGTGTTTCCGGTCTGTCCAGCAGGTGGTTCTGGGGTGTCCGGCATGAGGTTCTGGCACGTCTGAGAGGTGGTTCCGGCCGGCCCGACATGCGTTTCCGGAGTGTCCGCCACGTGGTTCAGGCACGTCTGAGAGGTGGTTCCAGCATGCCCGGCAGGTTTTCCCGGAGAGTCCTCCAAGTGGTTCTGGCGTAGCCCGCAGGTGATTTTGGTGTGTCCGGCAGGTTGTTCCGTTCTGTCCGATAGGTTGTTCCGGCATGTCCAGCACGTGCTTCTGGCACTTCTGAGAGGTGGTTCTGGCATGCCGGGCAGGTTATTCCGGAGTGTCCGGTAAGTGGTTCTGGTGTAGCCGGCAGTTCGTTTTGGCGTGTCTGGCACATGGGTCCTGCGAGTCGAGCAGGTGGTTCCGGCGTGCTCGGCAGGTGGTCCAGGCATGTCCGGCAGGTGGTTCCAGTCTGTCCAGGACGTGGTTCCAGCGTGTCCGGCACGTGGTTCTCTTACGTCTGAGAGGTGGTTCCTGCATGCCTGGCAGGTTATTGCGGATTGTCTGCCAGGTGGTTCTCTCATAGCCAGCTGTTGATTTTGGCCTGTCAGGCAGGTGGTTCTGGTGAGTCCAGCAGGTGGCTCCGGCGTGCTCGGCAGGTGGTTCTGGCATGTCTGGCAGGTGGTTCCGGCGAGTTGAGCAGCTGGTTCCAGCCTGTCCGTCAGGTTAGGGTTAGGGATAGGGTTAGGGTTACGGTTAGGGTTAGGGTTTAGGGTTTGGGGTTAGGGGTTAGGGTTAGGGGTAGGGTTAGGGTTAGGGTTACGGTTGGGTTAGGGTTTAGGGTTAGGCTTAGGGTTAGGGGTTAGGGTTAGGGTTAGGGTTTGGGGATAGGGTTAGGGTTAGGGTTAGGGTTAGGGCCCGGCAGGTGGTTCCGGCGAGCCGAGCAGGTGGCTCCGGCGCGCCCGGCAGGTGCTTCCGCTGCGCCCGGCAGGTGGTTCCGGCGAGGCGAGCAGGTGGCTCCGGCGCGCTCGGCAGGTGCTTCCGCTGCGCCCGGCAGGTGGTTCCGGCGAGTCGAGCAGGTTGTTCCTGCGTGCTCGGCAGGTGGTTCAGTTGGGTCTGGCAGGTGGTTTCGGTCTGTTCGGGGTGTGGTTCCAGCATCTCAGGCACATGGTTTTGGCACGTCTGAGAGGTGGTTCCGGCTGGCCCAACAGGTGTTTCTGGAGTCTCCGCCAAGTGGTTCTGGCGTAGCTGGCAGGTGATGTTGGCGTGACTGGCAGGTGGCTCCAGCCAGCCCGGCAGGTGTTTCCGGAGTGTTCACCAACTGGCTGTGGCGTAGCCGGCAGGTGATTTTGGCGTGTCCGACAGGTGGTTCTGGCGAGTCGAGCAGGTGCTTCCCTCATGCTCGGCAGGTGCTTCCGGTGTCATTGGCATGTGGTTCTGGCATGTCTGAGAGGTGGTTCCGGCATGCCTGACAGGTGATTCCGGAGTGTTCGCCAAGCGGTTCTGGCATAGGCGGCAGGTGATTTTGCCATGTCCAGAATGTGGTTCCAGCGAGTCGAACATGTGGTTCCGGCGTGTCCGGCAGGTGTTTCCGGTCTGTCCAGCAGGTGGTTCTGGGGTGTCCGGCATGAGGTTCTGGCACGTCTGAGAGGTGGTTCCGGCCGGCCCGACATGCGTTTCCGGAGTGTCCGCCACGTGGTTCAGGCACGTCTGAGAGGTGGTTCCAGCATGCCCGGCAGGTTTTCCCGGAGAGTCCTCCAAGTGGTTCTGGCGTAGCCCGCAGGTGATTTTGGTGTGTCCGGCAGGTTGTTCCGTTCTGTCCGATAGGTTGTTCCGGCATGTCCAGCACGTGCTTCTGGCACTTCTGAGAGGTGGTTCTGGCATGCCGGGCAGGTTATTCCGGAGTGTCCGGTAAGTGGTTCTGGTGTAGCCGGCAGTTCGTTTTGGCGTGTCTGGCACATGGGTCCTGCGAGTCGAGCAGGTGGTTCCGGCGTGCTCGGCAGGTGGTCCAGGCATGTCCGGCAGGTGGTTCCAGTCTGTCCAGGACGTGGTTCCAGCGTGTCCGGCACGTGGTTCTCTTACGTCTGAGAGGTGGTTCCTGCATGCCTGGCAGGTTATTGCGGATTGTCTGCCAGGTGGTTCTCTCATAGCCAGCTGTTGATTTTGGCCTGTCAGGCAGGTGGTTCTGGTGAGTCCAGCAGGTGGCTCCGGCGTGCTCGGCAGGTGGTTCTGGCATGTCTGGCAGGTGGTTCCGGCGAGTTGAGCAGCTGGTTCCAGCCTGTCCGTCAGGTTAGGGTTAGGGATAGGGTTAGGGTTACGGTTAGGGTTAGGGTTTAGGGTTTGGGGTTAGGGGTTAGGGTTAGGGGTAGGGTTAGGGTTAGGGTTACGGTTGGGTTAGGGTTTAGGGTTAGGCTTAGGGTTAGGGGTTAGGGTTAGGGTTAGGGTTTGGGGATAGGGTTAGGGTTAGGGTTAGGGTTAGGGCCCGGCAGGTGGTTCCGGCGAGCCGAGCAGGTGGCTCCGGCGCGCCCGGCAGGTGCTTCCGCTGCGCCCGGCAGGTGGTTCCGGCGAGGCGAGCAGGTGGCTCCGGCGCGCTCGGCAGGTGCTTCCGCTGCGCCCGGCAGGTGGTTCCGGCGAGTCGAGCAGGTTGTTCCTGCGTGCTCGGCAGGTGGTTCAGTTGGGTCTGGCAGGTGGTTTCGGTCTGTTCGGGGTGTGGTTCCAGCATCTCAGGCACATGGTTTTGGCACGTCTGAGAGGTGGTTCCGGCTGGCCCAACAGGTGTTTCTGGAGTCTCCGCCAAGTGGTTCTGGCGTAGCTGGCAGGTGATGTTGGCGTGACTGGCAGGTGGCTCCAGCCAGCCCGGCAGGTGTTTCCGGAGTGTTCACCAACTGGCTGTGGCGTAGCCGGCAGGTGATTTTGGCGTGTCCGAGAGGTGGTTCTGGCGAGTCGAGCAGGTGCTTCCCTCATGCTCGGCAGGTGCTTCCGGTGTCATTGGCATGTGGTTCTGGCATGTCTGAGAGGTGGTTCCGGCATGCCTGACAGGTGATTCCGGAGTGTTCGCCAAGCGGTTCTGGCATAGGCGGCAGGTGATTTTGCCATGTCCAGAATGTGGTTCCAGCGAGTCGAACATGTGGTTCCGGCGTGTCCGGCAGGTGTTTCCGGTCTGTCCAGCAGGTGGTTCTGGGGTGTCCGGCATGAGGTTCTGGCACGTCTGAGAGGTGGTTCCGGCCGGCCCGACATGCGTTTCCGGAGTGTCCGCCACGTGGTTCAGGCACGTCTGAGAGGTGGTTCCAGCATGCCCGGCAGGTTTTCCCGGAGAGTCCTCCAAGTGGTTCTGGCGTAGCCCGCAGGTGATTTTGGTGTGTCCGGCAGGTTGTTCCGTTCTGTCCGATAGGTTGTTCCGGCATGTCCAGCACGTGCTTCTGGCACTTCTGAGAGGTGGTTCTGGCATGCCGGGCAGGTTATTCCGGAGTGTCCGGTAAGTGGTTCTGGTGTAGCCGGCAGTTCGTTTTGGCGTGTCTGGCACATGGGTCCTGCGAGTCGAGCAGGTGGTTCCGGCGTGCTCGGCAGGTGGTCCAGGCATGTCCGGCAGGTGGTTCCAGTCTGTCCAGGACGTGGTTCCAGCGTGTCCGGCACGTGGTTCTCTTACGTCTGAGAGGTGGTTCCTGCATGCCTGGCAGGTTATTGCGGATTGTCTGCCAGGTGGTTCTCTCATAGCCAGCTGTTGATTTTGGCCTGTCAGGCAGGTGGTTCTGGTGAGTCCAGCAGGTGGCTCCGGCGTGCTCGGCAGGTGGTTCTGGCATGTCTGGCAGGTGGTTCCGGCGAGTTGAGCAGCTGGTTCCAGCCTGTCCGTCAGGTTAGGGTTAGGGATAGGGTTAGGGTTACGGTTAGGGTTAGGGTTTAGGGTTTGGGGTTAGGGGTTAGGGTTAGGGGTAGGGTTAGGGTTAGGGTTACGGTTGGGTTAGGGTTTAGGGTTAGGCTTAGGGTTAGGGGTTAGGGTTAGGGTTAGGGTTTGGGGATAGGGTTAGGGTTAGGGTTAGGGTTAGGGCCCGGCAGGTGGTTCCGGCGAGCCGAGCAGGTGGCTCCGGCGCGCCCGGCAGGTGCTTCCGCTGCGCCCGGCAGGTGGTTCCGGCGAGGCGAGCAGGTGGCTCCGGCGCGCTCGGCAGGTGCTTCCGCTGCGCCCGGCAGGTGGTTCCGGCGAGTCGAGCAGGTTGTTCCTGCGTGCTCGGCAGGTGGTTCAGTTGGGTCTGGCAGGTGGTTTCGGTCTGTTCGGGGTGTGGTTCCAGCATCTCAGGCACATGGTTTTGGCACGTCTGAGAGGTGGTTCCGGCTGGCCCAACAGGTGTTTCTGGAGTCTCCGCCAAGTGGTTCTGGCGTAGCTGGCAGGTGATGTTGGCGTGACTGGCAGGTGGCTCCAGCCAGCCCGGCAGGTGTTTCCGGAGTGTTCACCAACTGGCTGTGGCGTAGCCGGCAGGTGATTTTGGCGTGTCCGACAGGTGGTTCTGGCGAGTCGAGCAGGTGCTTCCCTCATGCTCGGCAGGTGCTTCCGGTGTCATTGGCATGTGGTTCTGGCATGTCTGAGAGGTGGTTCCGGCATGCCTGACAGGTGATTCCGGAGTGTTCGCCAAGCGGTTCTGGCATAGGCGGCAGGTGATTTTGCCATGTCCAGAATGTGGTTCCAGCGAGTCGAACATGTGGTTCCGGCGTGTCCGGCAGGTGTTTCCGGTCTGTCCAGCAGGTGGTTCTGGGGTGTCCGGCATGAGGTTCTGGCACGTCTGAGAGGTGGTTCCGGCCGGCCCGACATGCGTTTCCGGAGTGTCCGCCACGTGGTTCAGGCACGTCTGAGAGGTGGTTCCAGCATGCCCGGCAGGTTTTCCCGGAGAGTCCTCCAAGTGGTTCTGGCGTAGCCCGCAGGTGATTTTGGTGTGTCCGGCAGGTTGTTCCGTTCTGTCCGATAGGTTGTTCCGGCATGTCCAGCACGTGCTTCTGGCACTTCTGAGAGGTGGTTCTGGCATGCCGGGCAGGTTATTCCGGAGTGTCCGGTAAGTGGTTCTGGTGTAGCCGGCAGTTCGTTTTGGCGTGTCTGGCACATGGGTCCTGCGAGTCGAGCAGGTGGTTCCGGCGTGCTCGGCAGGTGGTCCAGGCATGTCCGGCAGGTGGTTCCAGTCTGTCCAGGACGTGGTTCCAGCGTGTCCGGCACGTGGTTCTCTTACGTCTGAGAGGTGGTTCCTGCATGCCTGGCAGGTTATTGCGGATTGTCTGCCAGGTGGTTCTCTCATAGCCAGCTGTTGATTTTGGCCTGTCAGGCAGGTGGTTCTGGTGAGTCCAGCAGGTGGCTCCGGCGTGCTCGGCAGGTGGTTCTGGCATGTCTGGCAGGTGGTTCCGGCGAGTTGAGCAGCTGGTTCCAGCCTGTCCGTCAGGTTAGGGTTAGGGATAGGGTTAGGGTTACGGTTAGGGTTAGGGTTTAGGGTTTGGGGTTAGGGGTTAGGGTTAGGGGTAGGGTTAGGGTTAGGGTTACGGTTGGGTTAGGGTTTAGGGTTAGGCTTAGGGTTAGGGGTTAGGGTTAGGGTTAGGGTTTGGGGATAGGGTTAGGGTTAGGGTTAGGGTTAGGGCCCGGCAGGTGGTTCCGGCGAGCCGAGCAGGTGGCTCCGGCGCGCCCGGCAGGTGCTTCCGCTGCGCCCGGCAGGTGGTTCCGGCGAGGCGAGCAGGTGGCTCCGGCGCGCTCGGCAGGTGCTTCCGCTGCGCCCGGCAGGTGGTTCCGGCGAGTCGAGCAGGTTGTTCCTGCGTGCTCGGCAGGTGGTTCAGTTGGGTCTGGCAGGTGGTTTCGGTCTGTTCGGGGTGTGGTTCCAGCATCTCAGGCACATGGTTTTGGCACGTCTGAGAGGTGGTTCCGGCTGGCCCAACAGGTGTTTCTGGAGTCTCCGCCAAGTGGTTCTGGCGTAGCTGGCAGGTGATGTTGGCGTGACTGGCAGGTGGCTCCAGCCAGCCCGGCAGGTGTTTCCGGAGTGTTCACCAACTGGCTGTGGCGTAGCCGGCAGGTGATTTTGGCGTGTCCGAGAGGTGGTTCTGGCGAGTCGAGCAGGTGCTTCCCTCATGCTCGGCAGGTGCTTCCGGTGTCATTGGCATGTGGTTCTGGCATGTCTGAGAGGTGGTTCCGGCATGCCTGACAGGTGATTCCGGAGTGTTCGCCAAGCGGTTCTGGCATAGGCGGCAGGTGATTTTGCCATGTCCAGAATGTGGTTCCAGCGAGTCGAACATGTGGTTCCGGCGTGTCCGGCAGGTGTTTCCGGTCTGTCCAGCAGGTGGTTCTGGGGTGTCCGGCATGAGGTTCTGGCACGTCTGAGAGGTGGTTCCGGCCGGCCCGACATGCGTTTCCGGAGTGTCCGCCACGTGGTTCAGGCACGTCTGAGAGGTGGTTCCAGCATGCCCGGCAGGTTTTCCCGGAGAGTCCTCCAAGTGGTTCTGGCGTAGCCCGCAGGTGATTTTGGTGTGTCCGGCAGGTTGTTCCGTTCTGTCCGATAGGTTGTTCCGGCATGTCCAGCACGTGCTTCTGGCACTTCTGAGAGGTGGTTCTGGCATGCCGGGCAGGTTATTCCGGAGTGTCCGGTAAGTGGTTCTGGTGTAGCCGGCAGTTCGTTTTGGCGTGTCTGGCACATGGGTCCTGCGAGTCGAGCAGGTGGTTCCGGCGTGCTCGGCAGGTGGTCCAGGCATGTCCGGCAGGTGGTTCCAGTCTGTCCAGGACGTGGTTCCAGCGTGTCCGGCACGTGGTTCTCTTACGTCTGAGAGGTGGTTCCTGCATGCCTGGCAGGTTATTGCGGATTGTCTGCCAGGTGGTTCTCTCATAGCCAGCTGTTGATTTTGGCCTGTCAGGCAGGTGGTTCTGGTGAGTCCAGCAGGTGGCTCCGGCGTGCTCGGCAGGTGGTTCTGGCATGTCTGGCAGGTGGTTCCGGCGAGTTGAGCAGCTGGTTCCAGCCTGTCCGTCAGGTTAGGGTTAGGGATAGGGTTAGGGTTACGGTTAGGGTTAGGGTTTAGGGTTTGGGGTTAGGGGTTAGGGTTAGGGGTAGGGTTAGGGTTAGGGTTACGGTTGGGTTAGGGTTTAGGGTTAGGCTTAGGGTTAGGGGTTAGGGTTAGGGTTAGGGTTTGGGGATAGGGTTAGGGTTAGGGTTAGGGTTAGGGCCCGGCAGGTGGTTCCGGCGAGCCGAGCAGGTGGCTCCGGCGCGCCCGGCAGGTGCTTCCGCTGCGCCCGGCAGGTGGTTCCGGCGAGGCGAGCAGGTGGCTCCGGCGCGCTCGGCAGGTGCTTCCGCTGCGCCCGGCAGGTGGTTCCGGCGAGTCGAGCAGGTTGTTCCTGCGTGCTCGGCAGGTGGTTCAGTTGGGTCTGGCAGGTGGTTTCGGTCTGTTCGGGGTGTGGTTCCAGCATCTCAGGCACATGGTTTTGGCACGTCTGAGAGGTGGTTCCGGCTGGCCCAACAGGTGTTTCTGGAGTCTCCGCCAAGTGGTTCTGGCGTAGCTGGCAGGTGATGTTGGCGTGACTGGCAGGTGGCTCCAGCCAGCCCGGCAGGTGTTTCCGGAGTGTTCACCAACTGGCTGTGGCGTAGCCGGCAGGTGATTTTGGCGTGTCCGAGAGGTGGTTCTGGCGAGTCGAGCAGGTGCTTCCCTCATGCTCGGCAGGTGCTTCCGGTGTCATTGGCATGTGGTTCTGGCATGTCTGAGAGGTGGTTCCGGCATGCCTGACAGGTGATTCCGGAGTGTTCGCCAAGCGGTTCTGGCATAGGCGGCAGGTGATTTTGCCATGTCCAGAATGTGGTTCCAGCGAGTCGAACATGTGGTTCCGGCGTGTCCGGCAGGTGTTTCCGGTCTGTCCAGCAGGTGGTTCTGGGGTGTCCGGCATGAGGTTCTGGCACGTCTGAGAGGTGGTTCCGGCCGGCCCGACATGCGTTTCCGGAGTGTCCGCCACGTGGTTCAGGCACGTCTGAGAGGTGGTTCCAGCATGCCCGGCAGGTTTTCCCGGAGAGTCCTCCAAGTGGTTCTGGCGTAGCCCGCAGGTGATTTTGGTGTGTCCGGCAGGTTGTTCCGTTCTGTCCGATAGGTTGTTCCGGCATGTCCAGCACGTGCTTCTGGCACTTCTGAGAGGTGGTTCTGGCATGCCGGGCAGGTTATTCCGGAGTGTCCGGTAAGTGGTTCTGGTGTAGCCGGCAGTTCGTTTTGGCGTGTCTGGCACATGGGTCCTGCGAGTCGAGCAGGTGGTTCCGGCGTGCTCGGCAGGTGGTCCAGGCATGTCCGGCAGGTGGTTCCAGTCTGTCCAGGACGTGGTTCCAGCGTGTCCGGCACGTGGTTCTCTTACGTCTGAGAGGTGGTTCCTGCATGCCTGGCAGGTTATTGCGGATTGTCTGCCAGGTGGTTCTCTCATAGCCAGCTGTTGATTTTGGCCTGTCAGGCAGGTGGTTCTGGTGAGTCCAGCAGGTGGCTCCGGCGTGCTCGGCAGGTGGTTCTGGCATGTCTGGCAGGTGGTTCCGGCGAGTTGAGCAGCTGGTTCCAGCCTGTCCGTCAGGTTAGGGTTAGGGATAGGGTTAGGGTTACGGTTAGGGTTAGGGTTTAGGGTTTGGGGTTAGGGGTTAGGGTTAGGGGTAGGGTTAGGGTTAGGGTTACGGTTGGGTTAGGGTTTAGGGTTAGGCTTAGGGTTAGGGGTTAGGGTTAGGGTTAGGGTTTGGGGATAGGGTTAGGGTTAGGGTTAGGGTTAGGGCCCGGCAGGTGGTTCCGGCGAGCCGAGCAGGTGGCTCCGGCGCGCCCGGCAGGTGCTTCCGCTGCGCCCGGCAGGTGGTTCCGGCGAGGCGAGCAGGTGGCTCCGGCGCGCTCGGCAGGTGCTTCCGCTGCGCCCGGCAGGTGGTTCCGGCGAGTCGAGCAGGTTGTTCCTGCGTGCTCGGCAGGTGGTTCAGTTGGGTCTGGCAGGTGGTTTCGGTCTGTTCGGGGTGTGGTTCCAGCATCTCAGGCACATGGTTTTGGCACGTCTGAGAGGTGGTTCCGGCTGGCCCAACAGGTGTTTCTGGAGTCTCCGCCAAGTGGTTCTGGCGTAGCTGGCAGGTGATGTTGGCGTGACTGGCAGGTGGCTCCAGCCAGCCCGGCAGGTGTTTCCGGAGTGTTCACCAACTGGCTGTGGCGTAGCCGGCAGGTGATTTTGGCGTGTCCGACAGGTGGTTCTGGCGAGTCGAGCAGGTGCTTCCCTCATGCTCGGCAGGTGCTTCCGGTGTCATTGGCATGTGGTTCTGGCATGTCTGAGAGGTGGTTCCGGCATGCCTGACAGGTGATTCCGGAGTGTTCGCCAAGCGGTTCTGGCATAGGCGGCAGGTGATTTTGCCATGTCCAGAATGTGGTTCCAGCGAGTCGAACATGTGGTTCCGGCGTGTCCGGCAGGTGTTTCCGGTCTGTCCAGCAGGTGGTTCTGGGGTGTCCGGCATGAGGTTCTGGCACGTCTGAGAGGTGGTTCCGGCCGGCCCGACATGCGTTTCCGGAGTGTCCGCCACGTGGTTCAGGCACGTCTGAGAGGTGGTTCCAGCATGCCCGGCAGGTTTTCCCGGAGAGTCCTCCAAGTGGTTCTGGCGTAGCCCGCAGGTGATTTTGGTGTGTCCGGCAGGTTGTTCCGTTCTGTCCGATAGGTTGTTCCGGCATGTCCAGCACGTGCTTCTGGCACTTCTGAGAGGTGGTTCTGGCATGCCGGGCAGGTTATTCCGGAGTGTCCGGTAAGTGGTTCTGGTGTAGCCGGCAGTTCGTTTTGGCGTGTCTGGCACATGGGTCCTGCGAGTCGAGCAGGTGGTTCCGGCGTGCTCGGCAGGTGGTCCAGGCATGTCCGGCAGGTGGTTCCAGTCTGTCCAGGACGTGGTTCCAGCGTGTCCGGCACGTGGTTCTCTTACGTCTGAGAGGTGGTTCCTGCATGCCTGGCAGGTTATTGCGGATTGTCTGCCAGGTGGTTCTCTCATAGCCAGCTGTTGATTTTGGCCTGTCAGGCAGGTGGTTCTGGTGAGTCCAGCAGGTGGCTCCGGCGTGCTCGGCAGGTGGTTCTGGCATGTCTGGCAGGTGGTTCCGGCGAGTTGAGCAGCTGGTTCCAGCCTGTCCGTCAGGTTAGGGTTAGGGATAGGGTTAGGGTTACGGTTAGGGTTAGGGTTTAGGGTTTGGGGTTAGGGGTTAGGGTTAGGGGTAGGGTTAGGGTTAGGGTTACGGTTGGGTTAGGGTTTAGGGTTAGGCTTAGGGTTAGGGGTTAGGGTTAGGGTTAGGGTTTGGGGATAGGGTTAGGGTTAGGGTTAGGGTTAGGGCCCGGCAGGTGGTTCCGGCGAGCCGAGCAGGTGGCTCCGGCGCGCCCGGCAGGTGCTTCCGCTGCGCCCGGCAGGTGGTTCCGGCGAGGCGAGCAGGTGGCTCCGGCGCGCTCGGCAGGTGCTTCCGCTGCGCCCGGCAGGTGGTTCCGGCGAGTCGAGCAGGTTGTTCCTGCGTGCTCGGCAGGTGGTTCAGTTGGGTCTGGCAGGTGGTTTCGGTCTGTTCGGGGTGTGGTTCCAGCATCTCAGGCACATGGTTTTGGCACGTCTGAGAGGTGGTTCCGGCTGGCCCAACAGGTGTTTCTGGAGTCTCCGCCAAGTGGTTCTGGCGTAGCTGGCAGGTGATGTTGGCGTGACTGGCAGGTGGCTCCAGCCAGCCCGGCAGGTGTTTCCGGAGTGTTCACCAACTGGCTGTGGCGTAGCCGGCAGGTGATTTTGGCGTGTCCGACAGGTGGTTCTGGCGAGTCGAGCAGGTGCTTCCCTCATGCTCGGCAGGTGCTTCCGGTGTCATTGGCATGTGGTTCTGGCATGTCTGAGAGGTGGTTCCGGCATGCCTGACAGGTGATTCCGGAGTGTTCGCCAAGCGGTTCTGGCATAGGCGGCAGGTGATTTTGCCATGTCCAGAATGTGGTTCCAGCGAGTCGAACATGTGGTTCCGGCGTGTCCGGCAGGTGTTTCCGGTCTGTCCAGCAGGTGGTTCTGGGGTGTCCGGCATGAGGTTCTGGCACGTCTGAGAGGTGGTTCCGGCCGGCCCGACATGCGTTTCCGGAGTGTCCGCCACGTGGTTCAGGCACGTCTGAGAGGTGGTTCCAGCATGCCCGGCAGGTTTTCCCGGAGAGTCCTCCAAGTGGTTCTGGCGTAGCCCGCAGGTGATTTTGGTGTGTCCGGCAGGTTGTTCCGTTCTGTCCGATAGGTTGTTCCGGCATGTCCAGCACGTGCTTCTGGCACTTCTGAGAGGTGGTTCTGGCATGCCGGGCAGGTTATTCCGGAGTGTCCGGTAAGTGGTTCTGGTGTAGCCGGCAGTTCGTTTTGGCGTGTCTGGCACATGGGTCCTGCGAGTCGAGCAGGTGGTTCCGGCGTGCTCGGCAGGTGGTCCAGGCATGTCCGGCAGGTGGTTCCAGTCTGTCCAGGACGTGGTTCCAGCGTGTCCGGCACGTGGTTCTCTTACGTCTGAGAGGTGGTTCCTGCATGCCTGGCAGGTTATTGCGGATTGTCTGCCAGGTGGTTCTCTCATAGCCAGCTGTTGATTTTGGCCTGTCAGGCAGGTGGTTCTGGTGAGTCCAGCAGGTGGCTCCGGCGTGCTCGGCAGGTGGTTCTGGCATGTCTGGCAGGTGGTTCCGGCGAGTTGAGCAGCTGGTTCCAGCCTGTCCGTCAGGTTAGGGTTAGGGATAGGGTTAGGGTTACGGTTAGGGTTAGGGTTTAGGGTTTGGGGTTAGGGGTTAGGGTTAGGGGTAGGGTTAGGGTTAGGGTTACGGTTGGGTTAGGGTTTAGGGTTAGGCTTAGGGTTAGGGGTTAGGGTTAGGGTTAGGGTTTGGGGATAGGGTTAGGGTTAGGGTTAGGGTTAGGGCCCGGCAGGTGGTTCCGGCGAGCCGAGCAGGTGGCTCCGGCGCGCCCGGCAGGTGCTTCCGCTGCGCCCGGCAGGTGGTTCCGGCGAGGCGAGCAGGTGGCTCCGGCGCGCTCGGCAGGTGCTTCCGCTGCGCCCGGCAGGTGGTTCCGGCGAGTCGAGCAGGTTGTTCCTGCGTGCTCGGCAGGTGGTTCAGTTGGGTCTGGCAGGTGGTTTCGGTCTGTTCGGGGTGTGGTTCCAGCATCTCAGGCACATGGTTTTGGCACGTCTGAGAGGTGGTTCCGGCTGGCCCAACAGGTGTTTCTGGAGTCTCCGCCAAGTGGTTCTGGCGTAGCTGGCAGGTGATGTTGGCGTGACTGGCAGGTGGCTCCAGCCAGCCCGGCAGGTGTTTCCGGAGTGTTCACCAACTGGCTGTGGCGTAGCCGGCAGGTGATTTTGGCGTGTCCGACAGGTGGTTCTGGCGAGTCGAGCAGGTGCTTCCCTCATGCTCGGCAGGTGCTTCCGGTGTCATTGGCATGTGGTTCTGGCATGTCTGAGAGGTGGTTCCGGCATGCCTGACAGGTGATTCCGGAGTGTTCGCCAAGCGGTTCTGGCATAGGCGGCAGGTGATTTTGCCATGTCCAGAATGTGGTTCCAGCGAGTCGAACATGTGGTTCCGGCGTGTCCGGCAGGTGTTTCCGGTCTGTCCAGCAGGTGGTTCTGGGGTGTCCGGCATGAGGTTCTGGCACGTCTGAGAGGTGGTTCCGGCCGGCCCGACATGCGTTTCCGGAGTGTCCGCCACGTGGTTCAGGCACGTCTGAGAGGTGGTTCCAGCATGCCCGGCAGGTTTTCCCGGAGAGTCCTCCAAGTGGTTCTGGCGTAGCCCGCAGGTGATTTTGGTGTGTCCGGCAGGTTGTTCCGTTCTGTCCGATAGGTTGTTCCGGCATGTCCAGCACGTGCTTCTGGCACTTCTGAGAGGTGGTTCTGGCATGCCGGGCAGGTTATTCCGGAGTGTCCGGTAAGTGGTTCTGGTGTAGCCGGCAGTTCGTTTTGGCGTGTCTGGCACATGGGTCCTGCGAGTCGAGCAGGTGGTTCCGGCGTGCTCGGCAGGTGGTCCAGGCATGTCCGGCAGGTGGTTCCAGTCTGTCCAGGACGTGGTTCCAGCGTGTCCGGCACGTGGTTCTCTTACGTCTGAGAGGTGGTTCCTGCATGCCTGGCAGGTTATTGCGGATTGTCTGCCAGGTGGTTCTCTCATAGCCAGCTGTTGATTTTGGCCTGTCAGGCAGGTGGTTCTGGTGAGTCCAGCAGGTGGCTCCGGCGTGCTCGGCAGGTGGTTCTGGCATGTCTGGCAGGTGGTTCCGGCGAGTTGAGCAGCTGGTTCCAGCCTGTCCGTCAGGTTAGGGTTAGGGATAGGGTTAGGGTTACGGTTAGGGTTAGGGTTTAGGGTTTGGGGTTAGGGGTTAGGGTTAGGGGTAGGGTTAGGGTTAGGGTTACGGTTGGGTTAGGGTTTAGGGTTAGGCTTAGGGTTAGGGGTTAGGGTTAGGGTTAGGGTTTGGGGATAGGGTTAGGGTTAGGGTTAGGGTTAGGGCCCGGCAGGTGGTTCCGGCGAGCCGAGCAGGTGGCTCCGGCGCGCCCGGCAGGTGCTTCCGCTGCGCCCGGCAGGTGGTTCCGGCGAGGCGAGCAGGTGGCTCCGGCGCGCTCGGCAGGTGCTTCCGCTGCGCCCGGCAGGTGGTTCCGGCGAGTCGAGCAGGTTGTTCCTGCGTGCTCGGCAGGTGGTTCAGTTGGGTCTGGCAGGTGGTTTCGGTCTGTTCGGGGTGTGGTTCCAGCATCTCAGGCACATGGTTTTGGCACGTCTGAGAGGTGGTTCCGGCTGGCCCAACAGGTGTTTCTGGAGTCTCCGCCAAGTGGTTCTGGCGTAGCTGGCAGGTGATGTTGGCGTGACTGGCAGGTGGCTCCAGCCAGCCCGGCAGGTGTTTCCGGAGTGTTCACCAACTGGCTGTGGCGTAGCCGGCAGGTGATTTTGGCGTGTCCGAGAGGTGGTTCTGGCGAGTCGAGCAGGTGCTTCCCTCATGCTCGGCAGGTGCTTCCGGTGTCATTGGCATGTGGTTCTGGCATGTCTGAGAGGTGGTTCCGGCATGCCTGACAGGTGATTCCGGAGTGTTCGCCAAGCGGTTCTGGCATAGGCGGCAGGTGATTTTGCCATGTCCAGAATGTGGTTCCAGCGAGTCGAACATGTGGTTCCGGCGTGTCCGGCAGGTGTTTCCGGTCTGTCCAGCAGGTGGTTCTGGGGTGTCCGGCATGAGGTTCTGGCACGTCTGAGAGGTGGTTCCGGCCGGCCCGACATGCGTTTCCGGAGTGTCCGCCACGTGGTTCAGGCACGTCTGAGAGGTGGTTCCAGCATGCCCGGCAGGTTTTCCCGGAGAGTCCTCCAAGTGGTTCTGGCGTAGCCCGCAGGTGATTTTGGTGTGTCCGGCAGGTTGTTCCGTTCTGTCCGATAGGTTGTTCCGGCATGTCCAGCACGTGCTTCTGGCACTTCTGAGAGGTGGTTCTGGCATGCCGGGCAGGTTATTCCGGAGTGTCCGGTAAGTGGTTCTGGTGTAGCCGGCAGTTCGTTTTGGCGTGTCTGGCACATGGGTCCTGCGAGTCGAGCAGGTGGTTCCGGCGTGCTCGGCAGGTGGTCCAGGCATGTCCGGCAGGTGGTTCCAGTCTGTCCAGGACGTGGTTCCAGCGTGTCCGGCACGTGGTTCTCTTACGTCTGAGAGGTGGTTCCTGCATGCCTGGCAGGTTATTGCGGATTGTCTGCCAGGTGGTTCTCTCATAGCCAGCTGTTGATTTTGGCCTGTCAGGCAGGTGGTTCTGGTGAGTCCAGCAGGTGGCTCCGGCGTGCTCGGCAGGTGGTTCTGGCATGTCTGGCAGGTGGTTCCGGCGAGTTGAGCAGCTGGTTCCAGCCTGTCCGTCAGGTTAGGGTTAGGGATAGGGTTAGGGTTACGGTTAGGGTTAGGGTTTAGGGTTTGGGGTTAGGGGTTAGGGTTAGGGGTAGGGTTAGGGTTAGGGTTACGGTTGGGTTAGGGTTTAGGGTTAGGCTTAGGGTTAGGGGTTAGGGTTAGGGTTAGGGTTTGGGGATAGGGTTAGGGTTAGGGTTAGGGTTAGGGCCCGGCAGGTGGTTCCGGCGAGCCGAGCAGGTGGCTCCGGCGCGCCCGGCAGGTGCTTCCGCTGCGCCCGGCAGGTGGTTCCGGCGAGGCGAGCAGGTGGCTCCGGCGCGCTCGGCAGGTGCTTCCGCTGCGCCCGGCAGGTGGTTCCGGCGAGTCGAGCAGGTTGTTCCTGCGTGCTCGGCAGGTGGTTCAGTTGGGTCTGGCAGGTGGTTTCGGTCTGTTCGGGGTGTGGTTCCAGCATCTCAGGCACATGGTTTTGGCACGTCTGAGAGGTGGTTCCGGCTGGCCCAACAGGTGTTTCTGGAGTCTCCGCCAAGTGGTTCTGGCGTAGCTGGCAGGTGATGTTGGCGTGACTGGCAGGTGGCTCCAGCCAGCCCGGCAGGTGTTTCCGGAGTGTTCACCAACTGGCTGTGGCGTAGCCGGCAGGTGATTTTGGCGTGTCCGACAGGTGGTTCTGGCGAGTCGAGCAGGTGCTTCCCTCATGCTCGGCAGGTGCTTCCGGTGTCATTGGCATGTGGTTCTGGCATGTCTGAGAGGTGGTTCCGGCATGCCTGACAGGTGATTCCGGAGTGTTCGCCAAGCGGTTCTGGCATAGGCGGCAGGTGATTTTGCCATGTCCAGAATGTGGTTCCAGCGAGTCGAACATGTGGTTCCGGCGTGTCCGGCAGGTGTTTCCGGTCTGTCCAGCAGGTGGTTCTGGGGTGTCCGGCATGAGGTTCTGGCACGTCTGAGAGGTGGTTCCGGCCGGCCCGACATGCGTTTCCGGAGTGTCCGCCACGTGGTTCAGGCACGTCTGAGAGGTGGTTCCAGCATGCCCGGCAGGTTTTCCCGGAGAGTCCTCCAAGTGGTTCTGGCGTAGCCCGCAGGTGATTTTGGTGTGTCCGGCAGGTTGTTCCGTTCTGTCCGATAGGTTGTTCCGGCATGTCCAGCACGTGCTTCTGGCACTTCTGAGAGGTGGTTCTGGCATGCCGGGCAGGTTATTCCGGAGTGTCCGGTAAGTGGTTCTGGTGTAGCCGGCAGTTCGTTTTGGCGTGTCTGGCACATGGGTCCTGCGAGTCGAGCAGGTGGTTCCGGCGTGCTCGGCAGGTGGTCCAGGCATGTCCGGCAGGTGGTTCCAGTCTGTCCAGGACGTGGTTCCAGCGTGTCCGGCACGTGGTTCTCTTACGTCTGAGAGGTGGTTCCTGCATGCCTGGCAGGTTATTGCGGATTGTCTGCCAGGTGGTTCTCTCATAGCCAGCTGTTGATTTTGGCCTGTCAGGCAGGTGGTTCTGGTGAGTCCAGCAGGTGGCTCCGGCGTGCTCGGCAGGTGGTTCTGGCATGTCTGGCAGGTGGTTCCGGCGAGTTGAGCAGCTGGTTCCAGCCTGTCCGTCAGGTTAGGGTTAGGGATAGGGTTAGGGTTACGGTTAGGGTTAGGGTTTAGGGTTTGGGGTTAGGGGTTAGGGTTAGGGGTAGGGTTAGGGTTAGGGTTACGGTTGGGTTAGGGTTTAGGGTTAGGCTTAGGGTTAGGGGTTAGGGTTAGGGTTAGGGTTTGGGGATAGGGTTAGGGTTAGGGTTAGGGTTAGGGCCCGGCAGGTGGTTCCGGCGAGCCGAGCAGGTGGCTCCGGCGCGCCCGGCAGGTGCTTCCCGCTGCGCCCGGCAGGTGGTTCCGGCGAGGCGAGCAGGTGGCTCCGGCGCGCTCGGCAGGTGCTTCCGCTGCGCCCGGCAGGTGGTTCCGGCGAGTCGAGCAGGTTGTTCCTGCGTGCTCGGCAGGTGGTTCAGTTGGGTCTGGCAGGTGGTTTCGGTCTGTTCGGGGTGTGGTTCCAGCATCTCAGGCACATGGTTTTGGCACGTCTGAGAGGTGGTTCCGGCTGGCCCAACAGGTGTTTCTGGAGTCTCCGCCAAGTGGTTCTGGCGTAGCTGGCAGGTGATGTTGGCGTGACTGGCAGGTGGCTCCAGCCAGCCCGGCAGGTGTTTCCGGAGTGTTCACCAACTGGCTGTGGCGTAGCCGGCAGGTGATTTTGGCGTGTCCGACAGGTGGTTCTGGCGAGTCGAGCAGGTGCTTCCCTCATGCTCGGCAGGTGCTTCCGGTGTCATTGGCATGTGGTTCTGGCATGTCTGAGAGGTGGTTCCGGCATGCCTGACAGGTGATTCCGGAGTGTTCGCCAAGCGGTTCTGGCATAGGCGGCAGGTGATTTTGCCATGTCCAGAATGTGGTTCCAGCGAGTCGAACATGTGGTTCCGGCGTGTCCGGCAGGTGTTTCCGGTCTGTCCAGCAGGTGGTTCTGGGGTGTCCGGCATGAGGTTCTGGCACGTCTGAGAGGTGGTTCCGGCCGGCCCGACATGCGTTTCCGGAGTGTCCGCCACGTGGTTCAGGCACGTCTGAGAGGTGGTTCCAGCATGCCCGGCAGGTTTTCCCGGAGAGTCCTCCAAGTGGTTCTGGCGTAGCCCGCAGGTGATTTTGGTGTGTCCGGCAGGTTGTTCCGTTCTGTCCGATAGGTTGTTCCGGCATGTCCAGCACGTGCTTCTGGCACTTCTGAGAGGTGGTTCTGGCATGCCGGGCAGGTTATTCCGGAGTGTCCGGTAAGTGGTTCTGGTGTAGCCGGCAGTTCGTTTTGGCGTGTCTGGCACATGGGTCCTGCGAGTCGAGCAGGTGGTTCCGGCGTGCTCGGCAGGTGGTCCAGGCATGTCCGGCAGGTGGTTCCAGTCTGTCCAGGACGTGGTTCCAGCGTGTCCGGCACGTGGTTCTCTTACGTCTGAGAGGTGGTTCCTGCATGCCTGGCAGGTTATTGCGGATTGTCTGCCAGGTGGTTCTCTCATAGCCAGCTGTTGATTTTGGCCTGTCAGGCAGGTGGTTCTGGTGAGTCCAGCAGGTGGCTCCGGCGTGCTCGGCAGGTGGTTCTGGCATGTCTGGCAGGTGGTTCCGGCGAGTTGAGCAGCTGGTTCCAGCCTGTCCGTCAGGTTAGGGTTAGGGATAGGGTTAGGGTTACGGTTAGGGTTAGGGTTTAGGGTTTGGGGTTAGGGGTTAGGGTTAGGGGTAGGGTTAGGGTTAGGGTTACGGTTGGGTTAGGGTTTAGGGTTAGGCTTAGGGTTAGGGGTTAGGGTTAGGGTTAGGGTTTGGGGATAGGGTTAGGGTTAGGGTTAGGGTTAGGGCCCGGCAGGTGGTTCCGGCGAGCCGAGCAGGTGGCTCCGGCGCGCCCGGCAGGTGCTTCCGCTGCGCCCGGCAGGTGGTTCCGGCGAGGCGAGCAGGTGGCTCCGGCGCGCTCGGCAGGTGCTTCCGCTGCGCCCGGCAGGTGGTTCCGGCGAGTCGAGCAGGTTGTTCCTGCGTGCTCGGCAGGTGGTTCAGTTGGGTCTGGCAGGTGGTTTCGGTCTGTTCGGGGTGTGGTTCCAGCATCTCAGGCACATGGTTTTGGCACGTCTGAGAGGTGGTTCCGGCTGGCCCAACAGGTGTTTCTGGAGTCTCCGCCAAGTGGTTCTGGCGTAGCTGGCAGGTGATGTTGGCGTGACTGGCAGGTGGCTCCAGCCAGCCCGGCAGGTGTTTCCGGAGTGTTCACCAACTGGCTGTGGCGTAGCCGGCAGGTGATTTTGGCGTGTCCGAGAGGTGGTTCTGGCGAGTCGAGCAGGTGCTTCCCTCATGCTCGGCAGGTGCTTCCGGTGTCATTGGCATGTGGTTCTGGCATGTCTGAGAGGTGGTTCCGGCATGCCTGACAGGTGATTCCGGAGTGTTCGCCAAGCGGTTCTGGCATAGGCGGCAGGTGATTTTGCCATGTCCAGAATGTGGTTCCAGCGAGTCGAACATGTGGTTCCGGCGTGTCCGGCAGGTGTTTCCGGTCTGTCCAGCAGGTGGTTCTGGGGTGTCCGGCATGAGGTTCTGGCACGTCTGAGAGGTGGTTCCGGCCGGCCCGACATGCGTTTCCGGAGTGTCCGCCACGTGGTTCAGGCACGTCTGAGAGGTGGTTCCAGCATGCCCGGCAGGTTTTCCCGGAGAGTCCTCCAAGTGGTTCTGGCGTAGCCCGCAGGTGATTTGGTGTGTCCGGCAGGTTGTTCCGTTCTGTCCGATAGGTTGTTCCGGCATGTCCAGCACGTGCTTCTGGCACTTCTGAGAGGTGGTTCTGGCATGCCGGCAGGTTATTCCGGAGTGTCCGGTAAGTGGTTCTGGTGTAGCCGGCAGTTCGTTTTGGCGTGTCTGGCACATGGGTCCTGCGAGTCGAGCAGGTGGTTCCGGCGTGCTCGGCAGGTGGTCCAGGCATGTCCGGCAGGTGGTTCCAGTCTGTCCAGGACGTGGTTCCAGCGTGTCCGGCACGTGGTTCTCTTACGTCTGAGAGGTGGTTCCTGCATGCCTGGCAGGTTATTGCGGATTGTCTGCCAGGTGGTTCTCTCATAGCCAGCTGTTGATTTTGGCCTGTCAGGCAGGTGGTTCTGGTGAGTCCAGCAGGTGGCTCCGGCGTGCTCGGCAGGTGGTTCTGGCATGTCTGGCAGGTGGTTCCGGCGAGTTGAGCAGCTGGTTCCAGCCTGTCCGTCAGGTTAGGGTTAGGGATAGGGTTAGGGTTACGGTTAGGGTTAGGGTTTAGGGTTTGGGGTTAGGGGTTAGGGTTAGGGGTAGGGGTTAGGGTTAGGGTTACGGTTGGGTTAGGGTTTAGGGTTAGGCTTAGGGTTAGGGGGTTAGGGTTAGGGTTAGGGTTTGGGGATAGGGTTAGGGTTAGGGTTAGGGTTAGGGGCCCGGCAGGTGGTTCCGGCGAGCCGAGCAGGTGGCTCCGGCGCGCCCGGCAGGTGCTTCCGCTGCGCCCGGCAGGTGGTTCCGGCGAGGCGAGCAGGTGGCTCCGGCGCGCTCGGCAGGTGCTTCGCTGCGCCCGGCAGGTGGTTCCGGCGAGTCGAGCAGGTTGTTCCTGCGTGCTCGGCAGGTGGTTCAGTTGGGTCTGGCAGGTGGTTTCGGTCTGTTCTAGGGGTGTGGTTCCAGCATCTCAGGCACATGGTTTTGGCACGTCTGAGAGGTGGTTCCGGCTGGGCCCAACAGGTGTTTCTGGAGTCTCCGCCAAGTGGTTCTGGCGTAGCTGGCAGGTGATGTTGGCGTGACTGGCAGGTGGCTCCAGCCAGCCCGGCAGGTGTTTCCGGAGTGTTCACCAACTGGCTGTGGCGTAGCCGGCAGGTGATTTTGGCGTGTCCGAGAGGTGGTTCTGGCGAGTCGAGCAGGTGCTTCCCTCATGCTCGGCAGGTGCTTCCGGTGTCATTGGCATGTGGTTCTGGCATGTCTGAGAGGTGGTTCCGGCATGCCTGACAGGTGATTCCGGAGTGTTCGCCAAGCGGTTCTGGCATAGGCGGCAGGTGATTTTGCCATGTCCAGAATGTGGTTCCAGCGAGTCGAACATGTGGTTCCGGCGTGTCCGGCAGGTGTTTCCGGTCTGTCCAGCAGGTGGTTCTGGGGTGTCCGGCATGAGGTTCTGGCACGTCTGAGAGGTGGTTTCCGGCCGGCCCGACATGCGTTTCCGGAGTGTCCGCCACGTGGTTCAGGCACGTCTGAGAGGTGGTTCCAGCATGCCCGGCAGGTTTCCCGGAGAGTCCTCCAAGTGGTTCTGGCGTAGCCCGCAGGTGATTTTGGTGTGTCCGGCAGGTTGTTCCGTTCTGTCCGATAGGTTGTTCCGGCATGTCCAGCACGTGCTTCTGGCACTTCTGAGAGGTGGTTTCTGGCATGCCGGGCAGGTTATTCCGGAGTGTCCGGTAAGTGGTTCTGGTGTAGCCGGCAGTTCGTTTTGGCGTGTCTGGCACATGGGTCCTGCGAGTCGAGCAGGTGGTTCCGGCGTGCTCGGCAGGTGGTCCAGGCATGTCCGGCAGGTGGTTCCAGTCTGTCCAGGACGTGGTTCCAGCGTGTCCGGCACGTGGTTCTCTTACGTCTGAGAGGTGGTTCCTGCATGCCTGGCAGGTTATTGCGGATTGTCTGCCAGGTGGTTCTCTCATAGCCAGCTGTTGATTTTGGCCTGTCAGGCAGGTGGTTCTGGTGAGTCCAGCAGGTGGCTCCGGCGTGCTCGGCAGGTGGTTCTGGCATGTCTGGCAGGTGGTTCCGGCGAGTTGAGCAGCTGGTTCCAGCCTGTCCGTCAGGTTAGGGTTAGGGATAGGGTTAGGGTTACGGTTAGGGTTAGGGTTTAGGGTTTGGGGTTAGGGGTTAGGGTTAGGGGTAGGGTTAGGGTTAGGGTTACGGTTGGGTTAGGGTTTAGGGTTAGGGTTAGGGTTAGGGTTAGGGTTAGGGTTAGGGTTTGGGGATAGGGTTAGGGTTAGGGTTAGGGTTAGGGCCCGGCAGGTGGTTCCGGCGAGCCGAGCAGGTGGCTCCGGCGCGCCCGGCAGGTGCTTCCGCTGCGCCCGGCAGGTGGTTCCGGCGAGGCGAGCAGGTGGCTCCGGCGCGCTCGGCAGGTGCTTCCGCTGCGCCCGGCAGGTGGTTCCGGCGAGTCGAGCAGGTTGTTCCTGCGTGCTCGGCAGGTGGTTCAGTTGGGTCTGGCAGGTGGTTTCGGTCTGTTCGGGGTGTGGTTCCAGCATCTCAGGCACATGGTTTTGGCACGTCTGAGAGGTGGTTCCGGCTGGCCCAACAGGTGTTTCTGGAGTCTCCGCCAAGTGGTTCTGGCGTAGCTGGCAGGTGATGTTGGCGTGACTGGCAGGTGGCTCCAGCCAGCCCGGCAGGTGTTTCCGGAGTGTTCACCAACTGGCTGTGGCGTAGCCGGCAGGTGATTTTGGCGTGTCCGACAGGTGGTTCTGGCGAGTCGAGCAGGTGCTTCCCTCATGCTCGGCAGGTGCTTCCGGTGTCATTGGCATGTGGTTCTGGCATGTCTGAGAGGTGGTTCCGGCATGCCTGACAGGTGATTCCGGAGTGTTCGCCAAGCGGTTCTGGCATAGGCGGCAGGTGATTTTGCCATGTCCAGAATGTGGTTCCAGCGAGTCGAACATGTGGTTCCGGCGTGTCCGGCAGGTGTTTCCGGTCTGTCCAGCAGGTGGTTCTGGGGTGTCCGGCATGAGGTTCTGGCACGTCTGAGAGGTGGTTCCGGCCGGCCCGACATGCGTTTCCGGAGTGTCCGCCACGTGGTTCAGGCACGTCTGAGAGGGTTACCAGCATGCCCGGCAGGTTTTCCCGGAGAGTCCTCCAAGTGGTTCTGGCGTAGCCCGCAGGTGATTTTGGTGTGTCCGGCAGGTTGTTCCGTTCTGTCCGATAGGTTGTTCCGGCATGTCCAGCACGTGCTTCTGGCACTTCTGAGAGGTGGTTCTGGCATGCCGGGCAGGTTATTCCGGAGTGTCCGGTAAGTGGTTCTGGTGTAGCCGGCAGTTCATTTTGGCGTGTCTGGCACATGGGTCCTGCGAGTCGAGCAGGTGGTTCCGGCGTGCTCGGCAGGTGGTCCAGGCATGTCCGGCAGGTGGTTCCAGTCTGTCCAGGACGTGGTTCCAGCGTGTCCGGCACGTGGTTCTCTTACGTCTGAGAGGTGGTTCCTGCATGCCTGGCAGGTTATTGCGGATTGTCTGCCAGGTGGTTCTCTCATAGCCAGCTGTTGATTTTGGCCTGTCAGGCAGGTGGTTCTGGTGAGTCCAGCAGGTGGCTCCGGCGTGCTCGGCAGGTGGTTCTGGCATGTCTGGCAGGTGGTTCCGGCGAGTTGAGCAGCTGGTTCCAGCCTGTCCGTCAGGTTAGGGTTAGGGATAGGGTTAGGGTTACGGTTAGGGTTAGGGTTTAGGGTTTGGGGTTAGGGGTTAGGGTTAGGGTAGGGTTAGGGTTAGGGTTACGGTTGGGTTAGGGTTAGGTTAGGCTTAGGGTTAGGGGTTAGGGTTAGGGTTAGGGTTTGGGGATAGGGTTAGGGTTAGGGTTAGGGTTAGGGCCCGGCAGGTGGTTCCGGCGAGCCGAGCAGGTGGCTCCGGCGCGCCCGGCAGGTGCTTCCGCTGCGCCCGGCAGGTGGTTCCGGCGAGGCGAGCAGGTGGCTCCGGCGCGCTCGGCAGGTGCTTCCGCTGCGCCCGGCAGGTGGTTCCGGCGAGTCGAGCAGGTTGTTCCTGCGTGCTCGGCAGGTGGTTCAGTTGGGTCTGGCAGGTGGTTTCGGTCTGTTCGGGGTGTGGTTCCAGCATCTCAGGCACATGGTTTTGGCACGTCTGAGAGGTGGTTCCGGCTGGCCCAACAGGTGTTTCTGGAGTCTCCGCCAAGTGGTTCTGGCGTAGCTGGCAGGTGATGTTGGCGTGACTGGCAGGTGGCTCCAGCCAGCCCGGCAGGTGTTTCCGGAGTGTTCACCAACTGGCTGTGGCGTAGCCGGCAGGTGATTTTGGCGTGTCCGACAGGTGGTTCTGGCGAGTCGAGCAGGTGCTTCCCTCATGCTCGGCAGGTGCTTCCGGTGTCATTGGCATGTGGTTCTGGCATGTCTGAGAGGTGGTTCCGGCATGCCTGACAGGTGATTCCGGAGTGTTCGCCAAGCGGTTCTGGCATAGGCGGCAGGTGATTTTGCCATGTCCAGAATGTGGTTCCAGCGAGTCGAACATGTGGTTCCGGCGTGTCCGGCAGGTGTTTCCGGTCTGTCCAGCAGGTGGTTCTGGGGTGTCCGGCATGAGGTTCTGGCACGTCTGAGAGGTGGTTCCGGCCGGCCCGACATGCGTTTCCGGAGTGTCCGCCACGTGGTTCAGGCACGTCTGAGAGGTGGTTCCAGCATGCCCGGCAGGTTTTCCCCGGAGAGTCCTCCAAGTGGTTCTGGCGTAGCCCGCAGGTGATTTTGGTGTGTCCGGCAGGTTGT
>NW_027224988.1:0-19521 GCF_041296235.1 Equus asinus
GGAGACAACCTGCTCTACTCGCTGGAGCCACCTGCTGGACACGCCAAAATCACCTGATGGCTACGCCAGCACCACTCGGCAGACAAGCCAGAATCACCTGCAGGGTATGCCGGAACCACCTCTCAGACGTGCCAGAACCCCCTTGTCGGACACTCCGGAATCACCTGTCAGGCATGCCGGAACCACCTCTCGAACGTGCCAGAATGACGTGCCAGAGACACCGGATGCACCTGCCGAGCACGCCGGAACCTCCTCTTCGACTCGCCGGAAACCACCAGCCAGAGACGCCAAAATCCCCTGCCAGGTAGGCCAGAATCACATGGCGGACGCTCCGGAATCTCCCGCCGGGAAGGTAGGAACCACCTCTCAAACATACTGGAAGCACGTGCCGGACATGCCGGCACCACGTACTGGACAGACCAGAAACACCTGCCCGACCTGCCTGAACCACCTGCTGAGCACACCGGAACAACTTGCTCGACTCGCTGGAGCCACCTGCTGGACACCCCAAAATCACCAGCCAGCTAGGCCAGAACCACTTGCCGTACACTCCGGAATCACCTGCTGGTTACACCAGAGCCACTTGGTGGACAATCCAGAATCACCTGCCGGACATGCCAGAACCACCTGTCACACATGCCGGAACCACGTGCCTGACACGCCGGAACCACCTCGCGGACAGACCGGAACACCTACCAGACATGCCTGAACCACCTGCCGAGCATGCCGGAACCACCTGCCGGACACGCCAAAATCACCTGCGGGCTAGGCCAGAACCACTTGTAGGACTCTCCTGGAGCACCTGCCGGGCATGCGGGAACCACCTCTCAGACGTGCCAGAACCACGTGCGGCACATGACGGAACCCATTACCGGACAGACCGGAACCACCTGCTGGACACGCCAGAATCACCTGCCAAGAACACCGGAACCACCTGAACAGCTCGCCAGAAACACCTGCCGGACATGCCAAAATCACCTGCCGGCTACACCAGAACCTCTTGCCGGACACTCCGGAATCACCTGCCAGACATGATGCAACCAAATGTCAGACGTGCCAGAACCACGTGCCAGAGACACCGGATGCAACTGCCGAGCATGCCGGAACCTCCTGCTCAACTCGCTGTAAACCACCTGCCGGGGGACGCCAAAATCACCTGTCAGCTAGGCCAGAACCACGTGGCGGACTCTATGGAATCACCCGCCGGGCATGCCGGAACCAGCTCTCAGATCGTGCCAGAAGCACGTGCCGGACACGCCGGAACCACCTACTAGAGAGACCGGAACCACCTGCCAGACCCGCCTGAACCACCTGCTGAGTACGCTGGAACAACCTGCTCTACTCGCTGGAGCCACCTGCTGGACACGCCAAAATCACCTGATGGCTACGCCAGCACCACTCGGCAGACAAGCCAGAATCACCTGCAGGGTATGCCGGAACCACCTCTCAGACGTGCCAGAACCCCTTGTCGGACACTCCGGAATCACCTGTCAGGCATGCCGGAACCACCTCTCGAACGTGCCAGAATGACGTGCCAGAGACACCGGATGCACCTGCCGAGCACGCCGGAACCTCCTCTTCGACTCGCCGGAACCACCAGCCAGAGACGCCAAAATCCCCTGCCAGGTAGGCCAGAATCACATGGCGGACGCTCCGGAATCTCCCGCCGGGAAGGTAGGAACCACCTCTCAAACATACTGGAAGCACGTGCCGGACATGCCGGCACCACGTACTGGACAGACCAGAAACACCTGCCCGACCTGCCTGAACCACCTGCTGAGCACACCGGAACAACTTGCTCGACTCGCTGGAGCCACCTGCTGGACACCCCAAAATCACCAGCCAGCTAGGCCAGAACCACTTGCCGTACACTCCGGAATCACCTGCTGGTTACACCAGAGCCACTTGGTGGACAATCCAGAATCACCTGCCGGACATGCCAGAACCACCTGTCACACATGCCGGAACCACGTGCCTGACACGCCGGAACCACCTCGCGGACAGACCGGAACCACCTACCAGACATGCCTGAACCACCTGCCGAGGCATGCCGGAACCACCTGCCGGACACGCCAAAATCACCTGCGGGCTAGGCCAGAACCACTTGTAGGACTCTCCTGGAGCACCTGCCGGGCATGCGGGAACCAGCTCTCAGACGTGCCAGAACCACGTGCGGCACATGACGGAACCCATTACCGGACAGACCGGAACCACCTGCTGGACACGCCAGAATCACCTGCCAAGAACACCGGAACCACCTGAACAGCTCGCCAGAAACACCTGCCGGACATGCCAAAATCACCTGCCGGCTACACCAGAACCTCTTGCCGGACACTCCGGAATCACCTGCCAGACATGATGCAACCAAATGTCAGACGTGCCAGAACCACGTGCCAGAGACACCGGATGCAACTGCCGAGCATGCCGGAACCTCCTGCTCAACTCGCTGTAACCACCTGCCGGGGACGCCAAAATCACCTGTCAGCTAGGCCAGAACCACGTGGCGGACTCTATGGAATCACCCGCCGGGCATGCCGGAACCAGCTCTCAGACGTGCCAGAAGCACGTGCCGGACACGCCGGAACCACCTACTAGAGAGACCGGAACCACCTGCCAGACCCGCCTGAACCACCTGCTGAGTACGCTGGAACAACCTGCTCTACTCGCTGGAGCCACCTGCTGGACACGCCAAAATCACCTGATGGCTACGCCAGCACCACTCGGCAGACAAGCCAGAATCACCTGCAGGGTATGCCGGAACCACCTCTCAGACGTGCCAGAACCCCTTGTCGGACACTCCGGAATCACCTGTCAGGCATGCCGGAACCACCTCTCGAGCGTGCCAGAATGACGTGCCAGAGACACCGGATGCACCTGCCGAGCACGCCGGAACCTCCTCTTCGACTCGCCGGAACCACCAGCCAGAGACGCCAAAATCCCCTGCCAGTAGGCCAGAATCACATGGCGGACGCTCCGGAATCTCCCGCCGGGAAGGTAGGAACCACCTCTCAAACATACTGGAAGCACGTGCCGTCATGCCGACATGCCGCACCACGTACTGGACAGACCAGAAACACCTGCCCGACCTGCCTGAACCACCTGCTGAGCACACCGGAACAACTTGCTCGACTCGCTGGAGCCACCTGCTGGACACCCCAAAATCACCAGCCAGCTAGGCCAGAACCACTTGCCGTACACTCCGGAATCACCTGCTGGTTACACCAGAGCCACTTGGTGGACAATCCAGAATCACCTGCCGGACATGCAGAACCACCTGTCACACATGCCGGAACCACGTGCCTGACACGCCGGAACCACCTCGCGGACAGACCAGGAACCACCTACCAGACATGCCTGAACCACCTGCCGAGCATGCCGGAACCACCTGCCGGACACGCCAAAATCACCTGCGGGCTAGGCCAGAACCACTTGTAGGACTCTCCTGGAGCACCTGCCGGGCATGCGGGAACCACCTCTCAGACGTGCCAGAACCACGTGCGGCACATGACGGAACCCATTACCGGACAGACCGGAACCACCTGCTGGACAACGCCAGAATCACCTGCCAAGAACACCGGAACCACCTGAACAGCTCGCCAGAAACACCTGCCGGACATGCCAAAATCACCTGCCGGCTACACCAGAACCTCTTGCCGGACACTCCGGAATCACCTGCCAGACATGATGCAACCAAATGTCAGACGTGCCAGAACCACGTGCCAGAGACACCGGATGCAACTGCCGAGCATGCCGGAACCTCCTGCTCAACTCGCTGTAACCACCTGCGGGGACGCCAAAATCACCTGTCAGCTAGGCCAGAACCACGTGGCGGACTCTATGGAATCACCCGCCGGGCATGCGGAACCAGCTCTCAGACGTGCCAGAAGCACGTGCCGGACACGCCGGAACCACCTACTAGAGAGACCGGAACCACCTGCCAGACCCGCCTGAACCACCTGCTGAGTACGCTGGAACAACCTGCTCTACTCGCTGGAGCCACCTGCTGGACACGCCAAAATCACCTGATGGCTACGCCAGCACCACTCGGCAGACAAGCCAGAATCACCTGCAGGGTATGCCGGAACCACCTCTCAGACGTGCCAGAACCCCTTGTCGGACACTCCGGAATCACCTGTCAGGCATGCCGGAACCACCTCTCGAACGTGCCAGAATGACGTGCCAGAGACACCGGATGCACCTGCCGAGCACGCCGGAACCTCCTCTTCGACTCGCCGGAACCACCAGCCAGAGACGCCAAAATCCCCTGCCAGGTAGGCCAGAATCACATGGCGGACGCTCCGGAATCTCCCGCCGGGAAGGTAGGAACCACCTCTCAAACATACTGGAAGCACGTGCCGGACATGCCGGCACCACGTACTGGACAGACCAGAAACACCTGCCCGACCTGCCTGAACCACCTGCTGAGCACACCGGAACAACTTGCTCGACTCGCTGGAGCCACCTGCTGGACACCCCAAAATCACCAGCCAGCTAGGCCAGAACCACTTGCCGTACACTCCGGAATCACCTGCTGGTTACACCAGAGCCACTTGGTGGACAATCCAGAATCACCTGCCGGACATGCCAGAACCACCTGTCACACATGCCGGAACCACGTGCCTGACACGCCGGAACCACCTCGCGGACAGACCGGAACCACCTACCAGACATGCCTGAACCACCTGCCGAGCATGCCGGAACCACCTGCCGGACACGCCAAAATCACCTGCGGGCTAGGCCAGAACCACTTGTAGGACTCTCCTGGAGCACCTGCCGGGCATGCGGGAACCACCTCTCAGACGTGCCAGAACCACGTGCGGCACATGACGGAACCCATTACCGGACAGACCGGAACCACCTGCTGGACACGCCAGAATCACCTGCCAAGAACACCGGAACCACCTGAACAGCTCGCCAGAAACACCTGCCGGACATGCCAAAATCACCTGCCGGCTACACCAGAACCTCTTGCCGGACACTCCGGAATCACCTGCCAGACATGATGCAACCAAATGTCAGACGTGCCAGAACCACGTGCCAGAGACACCGGATGCAACTGCCGAGCATGCCGGAACCTCCTGCTCAACTCGCTGTAACCACCTGCCGGGGACGCCAAAATCACCTGTCAGCTAGGCCAGAACCACGTGGCGGACTCTATGGAATCACCCGCCGGGCATGCCGGAACCAGCTCTCAGACGTGCCAGAAGCACGTGCCGGACACGCCGGAACCACCTACTAGAGAGACCGGAACCACCTGCCAGACCCGCCTGAACCACCTGCTGAGTACGCTGGAACAACCTGCTCTACTCGCTGGAGCCACCTGCTGGACACGCCAAAATCACCTGATGGCTACGCCAGCACCACTCGGCAGACAAGCCAGAATCACCTGCAGGGTATGCCGGAACCACCTCTCAGACGTGCCAGAACCCCTTGTCGGACACTCCGGAATCACCTGTCAGGCATGCCGGAACCACCTCTCGAGCGTGCCAGAATGACGTGCCAGAGACACCGGATGCACCTGCCGAGCACGCCGGAACCTCCTCTTCGACTCGCCGGAACCACCAGCCAGAGACGCCAAAATCCCCTGCCAGGTAGGCCAGAATCACATGGCGGACGCTCCGGAATCTCCCGCCGGGAAGGTAGGAACCACCTCTCAAACATACTGGAAGCACGTGCCGGACATGCCGGCACCACGTACTGGACAGACCAGAAACACCTGCCCGACCTGCCTGAACCACCTGCTGAGCACACCGGAACAACTTGCTCGACTCGCTGGAGCCACCTGCTGGACACCCCAAAATCACCAGCCAGCTAGGCCAGAACCACTTGCCGTACACTCCGGAATCACCTGCTGGTTACACCAGAGCCACTTGGTGGACAATCCAGAATCACCTGCCGGACATGCCAGAACCACCTGTCACACATGCCGGAACCACGTGCCTGACACGCCGGAACCACCTCGCGGACAGACCGGAACCACCTACCAGACATGCCTGAACCACCTGCCGAGCATGCCGGAACCACCTGCCGGACACGCCAAAATCACCTGCGGGCTAGGCCAGAACCACTTGTAGGACTCTCCTGGAGCACCTGCCGGGCATGCGGGAACCACCTCTCAGACGTGCCAGAACCACGTGCGGCACATGACGGAACCCATTACCGGACAGACCGGAACCACCTGCTGGACACGCCAGAATCACCTGCCAAGAACACCGGAACCACCTGAACAGCTCGCCAGAAACACCTGCCGGACATGCCAAAATCACCTGCCGGCTACACCAGAACCTCTTGCCGGACACTCCGGAATCACCTGCCAGACATGATGCAACCAAATGTCAGACGTGCCAGAACCACGTGCCAGAGACACCGGATGCAACTGCCGAGCATGCCGGAACCTCCTGCTCAACTCGCTGTAACCACCTGCCGGGGACGCCAAAATCACCTGTCAGCTAGGCCAGAACCACGTGGCGGACTCTATGGAATCACCCGCCGGGCATGCCGGAACCAGCTCTCAGACGTGCCAGAAGCACGTGCCGGACACGCCGGAACCACCTACTAGAGAGACCGGAACCACCTGCCAGACCCGCCTGAACCACCTGCTGAGTACGCTGGAACAACCTGCTCTACTCGCTGGAGCCACCTGCTGGACACGCCAAAATCACCTGATGGCTACGCCAGCACCACTCGGCAGACAAGCCAGAATCACCTGCAGGGTATGCCGGAACCACCTCTCAGACGTGCCAGAACCCCTTGTCGGACACTCCGGAATCACCTGTCAGGCATGCCGGAACCACCTCTCGAACGTGCCAGAATGACGTGCCAGAGACACCGGATGCACCTGCCGAGCACGCCGGAACCTCCTCTTCGACTCGCCGGAACCACCAGCCAGAGACGCCAAAATCCCCTGCCAGGTAGGCCAGAATCACATGGCGGACGCTCCGGAATCTCCCGCCGGGAAGGTAGGAACCACCTCTCAAACATACTGGAAGCACGTGCCGGACATGCCGGCACCACGTACTGGACAGACCAGAAACACCTGCCCGACCTGCCTGAACCACCTGCTGAGCACACCGGAACAACTTGCTCGACTCGCTGGAGCCACCTGCTGGACACCCCAAAATCACCAGCCAGCTAGGCCAGAACCACTTGCCGTACACTCCGGAATCACCTGCTGGTTACACCAGAGCCACTTGGTGGACAATCCAGAATCACCTGCCGGACATGCCAGAACCACCTGTCACACATGCCGGAACCACGTGCCTGACACGCCGGAACCACCTCGCGGACAGACCGGAACCACCTACCAGACATGCCTGAACCACCTGCCGAGCATGCCGGAACCACCTGCCGGACACGCCAAAATCACCTGCGGGCTAGGCCAGAACCACTTGTAGGACTCTCCTGGAGCACCTGCCGGGCATGCGGGAACCACCTCTCAGACGTGCCAGAACCACGTGCGGCACATGACGGAACCCATTACCGGACAGACCGGAACCACCTGCTGGACACGCCAGAATCACCTGCCAAGAACACCGGAACCACCTGAACAGCTCGCCAGAAACACCTGCCGGACATGCCAAAATCACCTGCCGGCTACACCAGAACCTCTTGCCGGACACTCCGGAATCACCTGCCAGACATGATGCAACCAAATGTCAGACGTGCCAGAACCACGTGCCAGAGACACCGGATGCAACTGCCGAGCATGCCGGAACCTCCTGCTCAACTCGCTGTAACCACCTGCCGGGGACGCCAAAATCACCTGTCAGCTAGGCCAGAACCACGTGGCGGACTCTATGGAATCACCCGCCGGGCATGCCGGAACCAGCTCTCAGACGTGCCAGAAGCACGTGCCGGACACGCCGGAACCACCTACTAGAGAGACCGGAACCACCTGCCAGACCCGCCTGAACCACCTGCTGAGTACGCTGGAACAACCTGCTCTACTCGCTGGAGCCACCTGCTGGACACGCCAAAATCACCTGATGGCTACGCCAGCACCACTCGGCAGACAAGCCAGAATCACCTGCAGGGTATGCCGGAACCACCTCTCAGACGTGCCAGAACCCCTTGTCGGACACTCCGGAATCACCTGTCAGGCATGCCGGAACCACCTCTCGAGCGTGCCAGAATGACGTGCCAGAGACACCGGATGCACCTGCCGAGCACGCCGGAACCTCCTCTTCGACTCGCCGGAACCACCAGCCAGAGACGCCAAAATCCCCTGCCAGGTAGGCCAGAATCACATGGCGGACGCTCCGGAATCTCCCGCCGGGAAGGTAGGAACCACCTCTCAAACATACTGGAAGCACGTGCCGGACATGCCGGCACCACGTACTGGACAGACCAGAAACACCTGCCCGACCTGCCTGA
Organism: Equus asinus; assembly: GCF_041296235.1. Lineage (NCBI taxonomy): Eukaryota > Metazoa > Chordata > Mammalia > Perissodactyla > Equidae > Equus > Equus asinus. The sequence goes on from NW_027224988.1 coordinate 8,374, forward strand.
ACCACCTGCTGAGCACACCGGAACAACTTGCTCGACTCGCTGGAGCCACCTGCTGGACACCCCAAAATCACCAGCCAGCTAGGCCAGAACCACTTGCCGTACACTCCGGAATCACCTGCTGGTTACACCAGAGCCACTTGGTGGACAATCCAGAATCACCTGCCGGACATGCCAGAACCACCTGTCACACATGCCGGAACCACGTGCCTGACACGCCGGAACCACCTCGCGGACAGACCGGAACCACCTACCAGACATGCCTGAACCACCTGCCGAGCATGCCGGAACCACCTGCCGGACACGCCAAAATCACCTGCGGGCTAGGCCAGAACCACTTGTAGGACTCTCCTGGAGCACCTGCCGGGCATGCGGGAACCACCTCTCAGACGTGCCAGAACCACGTGCGGCACATGACGGAACCCATTACCGGACAGACCGGAACCACCTGCTGGACACGCCAGAATCACCTGCCAAGAACACCGGAACCACCTGAACAGCTCGCCAGAAACACCTGCCGGACATGCCAAAATCACCTGCCGGCTACACCAGAACCTCTTGCCGGACACTCCGGAATCACCTGCCAGACATGATGCAACCAAATGTCAGACGTGCCAGAACCACGTGCCAGAGACACCGGATGCAACTGCCGAGCATGCCGGAACCTCCTGCTCAACTCGCTGTAACCACCTGCCGGGGACGCCAAAATCACCTGTCAGCTAGGCCAGAACCACGTGGCGGACTCTATGGAATCACCCGCCGGGCATGCCGGAACCAGCTCTCAGACGTGCCAGAAGCACGTGCCGGACACGCCGGAACCACCTACTAGAGAGACCGGAACCACCTGCCAGACCCGCCTGAACCACCTGCTGAGTACGCTGGAACAACCTGCTCTACTCGCTGGAGCCACCTGCTGGACACGCCAAAATCACCTGATGGCTACGCCAGCACCACTCGGCAGACAAGCCAGAATCACCTGCAGGGTATGCCGGAACCACCTCTCAGACGTGCCAGAACCCCTTGTCGGACACTCCGGAATCACCTGTCAGGCATGCCGGAACCACCTCTCGAGCGTGCCAGAATGACGTGCCAGAGACACCGGATGCACCTGCCGAGCACGCCGGAACCTCCTCTTCGACTCGCCGGAACCACCAGCCAGAGACGCCAAAATCCCCTGCCAGGTAGGCCAGAATCACATGGCGGACGCTCCGGAATCTCCCGCCGGGAAGGTAGGAACCACCTCTCAAACATACTGGAAGCACGTGCCGGACATGCCGGCACCACGTACTGGACAGACCAGAAACACCTGCCCGACCTGCCTGAACCACCTGCTGAGCACACCGGAACAACTTGCTCGACTCGCTGGAGCCACCTGCTGGACACCCCAAAATCACCAGCCAGCTAGGCCAGAACCACTTGCCGTACACTCCGGAATCACCTGCTGGTTACACCAGAGCCACTTGGTGGACAATCCAGAATCACCTGCCGGACATGCCAGAACCACCTGTCACACATGCCGGAACCACGTGCCTGACACGCCGGAACCACCTCGCGGACAGACCGGAACCACCTACCAGACATGCCTGAACCACCTGCCGAGCATGCCGGAACCACCTGCCGGACACGCCAAAATCACCTGCGGGCTAGGCCAGAACCACTTGTAGGACTCTCCTGGAGCACCTGCCGGGCATGCGGGAACCACCTCTCAGACGTGCCAGAACCACGTGCGGCACATGACGGAACCCATTACCGGACAGACCGGAACCACCTGCTGGACACGCCAGAATCACCTGCCAAGAACACCGGAACCACCTGAACAGCTCGCCAGAAACACCTGCCGGACATGCCAAAATCACCTGCCGGCTACACCAGAACCTCTTGCCGGACACTCCGGAATCACCTGCCAGACATGATGCAACCAAATGTCAGACGTGCCAGAACCACGTGCCAGAGACACCGGATGCAACTGCCGAGCATGCCGGAACCTCCTGCTCAACTCGCTGTAACCACCTGCCGGGGACGCCAAAATCACCTGTCAGCTAGGCCAGAACCACGTGGCGGACTCTATGGAATCACCCGCCGGGCATGCCGGAACCAGCTCTCAGACGTGCCAGAAGCACGTGCCGGACACGCCGGAACCACCTACTAGAGAGACCGGAACCACCTGCCAGACCCGCCTGAACCACCTGCTGAGTACGCTGGAACAACCTGCTCTACTCGCTGGAGCCACCTGCTGGACACGCCAAAATCACCTGATGGCTACGCCAGCACCACTCGGCAGACAAGCCAGAATCACCTGCAGGGTATGCCGGAACCACCTCTCAGACGTGCCAGAACCCCTTGTCGGACACTCCGGAATCACCTGTCAGGCATGCCGGAACCACCTCTCGAACGTGCCAGAATGACGTGCCAGAGACACCGGATGCACCTGCCGAGCACGCCGGAACCTCCTCTTCGACTCGCCGGAACCACCAGCCAGAGACGCCAAAATCCCCTGCCAGGTAGGCCAGAATCACATGGCGGACGCTCCGGAATCTCCCGCCGGGAAGGTAGGAACCACCTCTCAAACATACTGGAAGCACGTGCCGGACATGCCGGCACCACGTACTGGACAGACCAGAAACACCTGCCGGACCTGCCTGAACCACCTGCTGAGCACACCGGAACAACTTGCTCGACTCGCTGGAGCCACCTGCTGGACACCCCAAAATCACCAGCCAGCTAGGCCAGAACCACTTGCCGTACACTCCGGAATCACCTGCTGGTTACACCAGAGCCACTTGGTGGACAATCCAGAATCACCTGCCGGACATGCCAGAACCACCTGTCACACATGCCGGAACCACGTGCCTGACACGCCGGAACCACCTCGCGGACAGACCGGAACCACCTACCAGACATGCCTGAACCACCTGCCGAGCATGCCGGAACCACCTGCCGGACACGCCAAAATCACCTGCGGGCTAGGCCAGAACCACTTGTAGGACTCTCCTGGAGCACCTGCCGGGCATGCGGGAACCACCTCTCAGACGTGCCAGAACCACGTGCGGCACATGACGGAACCCATTACCGGACAGACCGGAACCACCTGCTGGACACGCCAGAATCACCTGCCAAGAACACCGGAACCACCTGAACAGCTCGCCAGAAACACCTGCCGGACATGCCAAAATCACCTGCCGGCTACACCAGAACCTCTTGCCGGACACTCCGGAATCACCTGCCAGACATGATGCAACCAAATGTCAGACGTGCCAGAACCACGTGCCAGAGACACCGGATGCAACTGCCGAGCATGCCGGAACCTCCTGCTCAACTCGCTGTAACCACCTGCCGGGGACGCCAAAATCACCTGTCAGCTAGGCCAGAACCACGTGGCGGACTCTATGGAATCACCCGCCGGGCATGCCGGAACCAGCTCTCAGACGTGCCAGAAGCACGTGCCGGACACGCCGGAACCACCTACTAGAGAGACCGGAACCACCTGCCAGACCCGCCTGAACCACCTGCTGAGTACGCTGGAACAACCTGCTCTACTCGCTGGAGCCACCTGCTGGACACGCCAAAATCACCTGATGGCTACGCCAGCACCACTCGGCAGACAAGCCAGAATCACCTGCAGGGTATGCCGGAACCACCTCTCAGACGTGCCAGAACCCCTTGTCGGACACTCCGGAATCACCTGTCAGGCATGCCGGAACCACCTCTCGAACGTGCCAGAATGACGTGCCAGAGACACCGGATGCACCTGCCGAGCACGCCGGAACCTCCTCTTCGACTCGCCGGAACCACCAGCCAGAGACGCCAAAATCCCCTGCCAGGTAGGCCAGAATCACATGGCGGACGCTCCGGAATCTCCCGCCGGGAAGGTAGGAACCACCTCTCAAACATACTGGAAGCACGTGCCGGACATGCCGGCACCACGTACTGGACAGACCAGAAACACCTGCCCGACCTGCCTGAACCACCTGCTGAGCACACCGGAACAACTTGCTCGACTCGCTGGAGCCACCTGCTGGACACCCCAAAATCACCAGCCAGCTAGGCCAGAACCACTTGCCGTACACTCCGGAATCACCTGCTGGTTACACCAGAGCCACTTGGTGGACAATCCAGAATCACCTGCCGGACATGCCAGAACCACCTGTCACACATGCCGGAACCACGTGCCTGACACGCCGGAACCACCTCGCGGACAGACCGGAACCACCTACCAGACATGCCTGAACCACCTGCCGAGCATGCCGGAACCACCTGCCGGACACGCCAAAATCACCTGCGGGCTAGGCCAGAACCACTTGTAGGACTCTCCTGGAGCACCTGCCGGGCATGCGGGAACCACCTCTCAGACGTGCCAGAACCACGTGCGGCACATGACGGAACCCATTACCGGACAGACCGGAACCACCTGCTGGACACGCCAGAATCACCTGCCAAGAACACCGGAACCACCTGAACAGCTCGCCAGAAACACCTGCCGGACATGCCAAAATCACCTGCCGGCTACACCAGAACCTCTTGCCGGACACTCCGGAATCACCTGCCAGACATGATGCAACCAAATGTCAGACGTGCCAGAACCACGTGCCAGAGACACCGGATGCAACTGCCGAGCATGCCGGAACCTCCTGCTCAACTCGCTGTAACCACCTGCCGGGGACGCCAAAATCACCTGTCAGCTAGGCCAGAACCACGTGGCGGACTCTATGGAATCACCCGCCGGGCATGCCGGAACCAGCTCTCAGACGTGCCAGAAGCACGTGCCGGACACGCCGGAACCACCTACTAGAGAGACCGGAACCACCTGCCAGACCCGCCTGAACCACCTGCTGAGTACGCTGGAACAACCTGCTCTACTCGCTGGAGCCACCTGCTGGACACGCCAAAATCACCTGATGGCTACGCCAGCACCACTCGGCAGACAAGCCAGAATCACCTGCAGGGTATGCCGGAACCACCTCTCAGACGTGCCAGAACCCCTTGTCGGACACTCCGGAATCACCTGTCAGGCATGCCGGAACCACCTCTCGAACGTGCCAGAATGACGTGCCAGAGACACCGGATGCACCTGCCGAGCACGCCGGAACCTCCTCTTCGACTCGCCGGAACCACCAGCCAGAGACGCCAAAATCCCCTGCCAGGTAGGCCAGAATCACATGGCGGACGCTCCGGAATCTCCCGCCGGGAAGGTAGGAACCACCTCTCAAACATACTGGAAGCACGTGCCGGACATGCCGGCACCACGTACTGGACAGACCAGAAACACCTGCCCGACCTGCCTGAACCACCTGCTGAGCACACCGGAACAACTTGCTCGACTCGCTGGAGCCACCTGCTGGACACCCCAAAATCACCAGCCAGCTAGGCCAGAACCACTTGCCGTACACTCCGGAATCACCTGCTGGTTACACCAGAGCCACTTGGTGGACAATCCAGAATCACCTGCCGGACATGCCAGAACCACCTGTCACACATGCCGGAACCACGTGCCTGACACGCCGGAACCACCTCGCGGACAGACCGGAACCACCTACCAGACATGCCTGAACCACCTGCCGAGCATGCCGGAACCACCTGCCGGACACGCCAAAATCACCTGCGGGCTAGGCCAGAACCACTTGTAGGACTCTCCTGGAGCACCTGCCGGGCATGCGGGAACCACCTCTCAGACGTGCCAGAACCACGTGCGGCACATGACGGAACCCATTACCGGACAGACCGGAACCACCTGCTGGACACGCCAGAATCACCTGCCAAGAACACCGGAACCACCTGAACAGCTCGCCAGAAACACCTGCCGGACATGCCAAAATCACCTGCCGGCTACACCAGAACCTCTTGCCGGACACTCCGGAATCACCTGCCAGACATGATGCAACCAAATGTCAGACGTGCCAGAACCACGTGCCAGAGACACCGGATGCAACTGCCGAGCATGCCGGAACCTCCTGCTCAACTCGCTGTAACCACCTGCCGGGGACGCCAAAATCACCTGTCAGCTAGGCCAGAACCACGTGGCGGACTCTATGGAATCACCCGCCGGGCATGCCGGAACCAGCTCTCAGACGTGCCAGAAGCACGTGCCGGACACGCCGGAACCACCTACTAGAGAGACCGGAACCACCTGCCAGACCCGCCTGAACCACCTGCTGAGTACGCTGGAACAACCTGCTCTACTCGCTGGAGCCACCTGCTGGACACGCCAAAATCACCTGATGGCTACGCCAGCACCACTCGGCAGACAAGCCAGAATCACCTGCAGGGTATGCCGGAACCACCTCTCAGACGTGCCAGAACCCCTTGTCGGACACTCCGGAATCACCTGTCAGGCATGCCGGAACCACCTCTCGAGCGTGCCAGAATGACGTGCCAGAGACACCGGATGCACCTGCCGAGCACGCCGGAACCTCCTCTTCGACTCGCCGGAACCACCAGCCAGAGACGCCAAAATCCCCTGCCAGGTAGGCCAGAATCACATGGCGGACGCTCCGGAATCTCCCGCCGGGAAGGTAGGAACCACCTCTCAAACATACTGGAAGCACGTGCCGGACATGCCGGCACCACGTACTGGACAGACCAGAAACACCTGCCGGACCTGCCTGAACCACCTGCTGAGCACACCGGAACAACTTGCTCGACTCGCTGGAGCCACCTGCTGGACACCCCAAAATCACCAGCCAGCTAGGCCAGAACCACTTGCCGTACACTCCGGAATCACCTGCTGGTTACACCAGAGCCACTTGGTGGACAATCCAGAATCACCTGCCGGACATGCCAGAACCACCTGTCACACATGCCGGAACCACGTGCCTGACACGCCGGAACCACCTCGCGGACAGACCGGAACCACCTACCAGACATGCCTGAACCACCTGCCGAGCATGCCGGAACCACCTGCCGGACACGCAAAATCACCTTGCGGGCTAGGCCAGAACCACTTGTAGGACTCTCCTGGAGCACCTGCGGGCATGCGGGAACCACCTCTCAGACGTGCCAGAACCACGTGCGGCACATGACGGAACCCATTACCGGACAGACCGGAACCACCTGCTGGACACGCCAGAATCACCTGCCAAGACACCGGAACCACCTGAAACAGCTCGCCAGAAACACCTGCCGGACATGCCAAAATCACCTGCCGGCTACACCAGAACCTCTTGCCGGACACTCCGAATCACCTGCCAGACATGATGCAACCAAATGGTCAGACGTGCCAGAACCACGTGCCAGAGACACCGGATGCAACTGCCGAGCATGCCGGAACCTCCTGCTCAACTCGCTGTAACCACCTGCCGGGGACGCCAAAATCACCTGTCAGCTAGGCCAGAACCACGTGGCGGACTCTATGGAATCACCCGCCGGGCATGCCGGAACCAGCTCTCAGACGTGCCAGAAGCACGTGCCGGACACGCCGGAACCACCTACTAGAGAGACCGGAACCACCTGCCAGACCCGCCTGAACCACCTGCTGAGTACGCTGGAACAACCTGCTCTACTCGCTGGAGCCACCTGCTGGACACGCCAAAATCACCTGATGGCTACGCCAGCACCACTCGGCAGACAAGCCAGAATCACCTGCAGGGTATGCCGGAACCCACCTCTCAGACGTGCCAGAACCCCTTGTCGGACACTCCGGAATCACCTGTCAGGCATGCCGGAACCACCTCTCGAGCGAGCCAGAATGACGTGCCAGAGACACCGGATGCACCTGCCGAGCACGCCGGAACCTCCTCTTCGACTCGCCGGAACCACCAGCCAGAGACGCCAAAATCCCCTGCCAGGTAGGCCAGAATCACATGGCGGACGCTCCGGAATCTCCCGCCGGGAAGGTAGGAACCACCTCTCAAACATACTGGAAGCACGTGCCGGACATGCCGGCACCACGTACTGGACAGACCAGAAACACCTGCCCGACCTGCCTGAACCACCTGCCTGAGCACACCGGAACAACTTGCTCGACTCGCTGGAGCCACCTGCTGGACACCCCAAAATCACCAGCCAGCTAGGCCAGAACCACTTGCCGTACACTCCGGAATCACCTGCTGGTTACACCAGAGCCACTTGGTGGACAATCCAGAATCACCTGCCGGACATGCCAGAACCACCTGTCACACGATGCCGGAACCACGTGCCTGACACGCCGGAACCACCTCGCGGACAGACCGGAACCACCTACCAGACATGCCTGAACCACCTGCCGAGCATGCCGGAACCACCTGCCGGACACGCCAAAATCACCTGCGGGCTAGGCCAGAACCACTTGTAGGACTCTCCTGGAGCACCTGCCGGGCATGCGGGAACCACCTCTCAGACGTGCCAGAACCACTTGCGGCACATGACGGAACCCATTACCGGACAGACCGGAACCACCTGCTGGACACGCCAGAATCACCTGCCAAGAACACCGGAACCACCTGAACAGCTCGCCAGAAACACCTGCCGGACATGCCAAAATCACCTGCCGGCTACACCAGAACCTCTTGCCGGACACTCCGGAATCACCTGCCAGACATGATGCAACCAAATGTCAGACGTGCCAGAACCACGTGCCAGAGACACCGGATGCAACTGCCGAGCATGCCGGAACCTCCTGCTCAACTCGCTGTAACCACCTGCCGGGGACGCCAAAATCACCTGTCAGCTAGGCCAGAACCACGTGGCGGACTCTATGGAATCACCCGCCGGGCATGCGGAACAGCTCTCAGACGTGCCAGAAGCACGTGCCGGACACGCCGGAACCACCTACTAGAGAGACCGGAACCACCTGCCAGACCCGCCTGAACCACCTGCTGAGTACGCTGGAACAACCTGCTCTACTCGCTGGAGCCACCTGCTGGACACGCCAAAATCACCTGATGGCTACGCCAGCACCACTCGGCAGACAAGCCAGAATCACCTGCAGGGTATGCCGGAACCACCTCTCAGACGTGCCAGAACCCCTTGTCGGACACTCCGGAATCACCTGTCAGGCATGCCGGAACCACCTCTCGAGCGTGCCAGAATGACGTGCCAGAGACACCGGATGCACCTGCCGAGCACGCCGGAACCTCCTCTTCGACTCGCCGGAACCACCAGCCAGAGACGCCAAAATCCCCTGCCAGGTAGGCCAGAATCACATGGCGGACGCTCCGGAATCTCCCGCCGGAAGGTAGGAACCACCTCTCAAACATACTGGAAGCACGTGCCGGACATGCCGGCACCACGTACTGGACAGACCAGAAACACCTGCCGGACCTGCCTGAACCACCTGCTGAGCACACCGGAACAACTTGCTCGACTCGCTGGAGCCACCTGCTGGACACCCCAAAATCACCAGCCAGCTAGGCCAGAACCACTTGCCGTACACTCCGGAATCACCTGCTGGTTACACCAGAGCCACTTGGTGGACAATCCAGAATCACCTGCCGGACATGCCAGAACCACCTGTCACACATGCCGGAACCACGTGCCTGACACGCCGGAACCACCTCGCGGACAGACCGGAACCACCTACCAGACATGCCTGAACCACCTGCCGAGCATGCCGGGAACCACCTGCCGGACACGCCAAAATCACCTGCGGGCTAGGCCAGAACCACTTGTAGGACTCTCCTGGAGCACCTGCCGGGCATGCGGAACCACCTCTCAGACGTGCCAGAACCACGTGCGGCACATGACGGAACCCATTACCGGACAGACCGGAACCACCTGCTGGACACGCCAGAATCACCTGCCAAGAACACCGGAACCACCTGAACAGCTCGCCAGAAACACTGCCGGACATGCCAAAATCACCTGCCGGCTACACCAGAACCTCTTGCCGGACACTCGGAATCACCTGCCAGACATGATGCAACCAAATGTCAGACGTGCCAGAACCACGTGCCAGAGACACCGGATGCAACTGCCGAGCATGCCGGAACCTCCTGCTCAACTCGCTGTAACCACTGCCGGGGACGCCAAAATCACCTGTCAGCTAGGCCAGAACCACGTGGCGGACTCTATGGAATCACCCGCCGGGCATGCCGGAACCAGCTCTCAGACGTGCCAGAAGCACGTGCCGGACACGCCGGAACCACCTACTAGAGAGACCGGAACCACCTGCCAGACCCGCCTGAACCACCTGCTGAGTACGCTGGAACAACCTGCTCTACTCGCTGGAGCCACCTGCTGGACACGCCAAAATCACCTGATGGCTACGCAGCACCACTCGGCAGACAAGCCAGAATCACCTGCAGGGTTATGCCGGAACCACCTCTCAGACGTGCCAGAAACTTCCTTGTCGGACACTCCGGAATCACCTGTCAGGCATGCCGGAACCACCTCTCGAGCGTGCCAGAATGACGTGCCAGAGACACCGGATGCACCTGCGAGCACGCCGGAACCTCCTCTTCGACTCGCCGGAACCACCAGCCAGAGACGCCAAAATCCCCTGCCAGGTAGGCCAGAATCACATGGCGGACGCTCCGGAATCTCCCGCCGGGAAGGTAGGAACCACCTCTCAAACATACTGGGAAGCACGTGCCGGACATGCCGGCACCACGTACTGGACAGACCAGAAACACCTGCCCGACCCCTGCCTGAACCACCTGCTGAGCACACGGAACAACTTGCTCGACTCGCTGGAGCCACCCTGCTGGACACCCCAAAATCACCAGCCAGCTAGGCCAGAACCACTTGCCGTACACTCCGGAATCACCTGCTGGTTACACCAGAGCCACTTGGTGACAATCCAGAATCACCTGCCGGACATGCCAGAACCACCTGTCACACATGCCGGAACCACGTGCCTGACACGCCGGAACCACCTCGCGGACAGACCGGAACCACCTACCAGACATGCCTGAACCACCTGCCGAGCATGCCGGAACCACCTGCCGGACACGCCAAAATCACCTGCGGGCTAGGCCAGAACCACTTGTAGGACTCTCCTGAGCACCTGTCCGGGCATGCGGGAACCACCTCTCAGACGTGCCAGAACCACGTGCGGCACATGACGGAACCCATTAACGGACAGACCGGAACCACCTGCTGGACACGCCAGAATCACCTGCCAAGAACACCGGAACCACCTGAACAGCTCGCCAGAAACACCTGCCGGACATGCCAAAATCACCTGCCGGCTACACCAGAACCTCTTGCCAAAAACTCCGGAATCACCTGCCAGACATG